>NW_015387095.1:235861-248176 GCF_001527695.2 Protobothrops mucrosquamatus
TTGGCCGCGATCCTACCAGCAGCCTCCTGGGAAGGAGATCTGTGCCTTTTCCGCCCTGAAGGAGGAGATGCGACCCTGTCACTGGCCGCATTCTCTTCCATGCTGGTACAAAATCTTCAGGTGTATAGATGGGTGCACCTGGGAAGGGATCAATTGGCTGATAAGGTCTAGGGCAAGGTATTAAGTAGGCTGCCCTATTCCCCCCCCCAGTCACCGGACCAGGGTTGTTGCCTTCCCTGGTGTACCTGCGTAAACAGTGTTCCCACTGCAGTGGCCAAAGGCTACAGGTGAGGCTTGCTATGTTACCAGGCCAGCAACTATGAGTGGTAACAGTACAGTCGCAGAGGCTAAAACCACTGTACAGCAGCAAGCCCAGGGTGACCAGGGTCTGAGACACCAGGTGGTCCAATCAAACTTTTGGACCTGTACCAAGGCTGAATGGGAAGCCTCTAAGGGAGTGTGGTCCTTACCCCTTTTACCCAAAGCTTTGGTACTGTGACCCCTGAGAGAGTCTGCAGTCTGATGGGGCCAATTTAATCCACAGAGGCCTGAATACGAAGAAAAATCTCACCTTTTTATCTGAGGCCTGTGCCTGGTGAATTCAAAATGGCGGCCGCCACAAAATGGCGGCTGCTCCTGCCTGATCACACCTCCCCCCAGCTCCTCAGGCCTTGCTTTGCCTAGCCCAAGTGTGGTAAGTTGTTGAGGCCTTCTGACCGTCGGAGCTGCAGCCGCAAGCTCCGAGAGATCGATCCGGCTGAAAAGTTTGAATGAGGCCTTGTAGGCCCGTCGGAGCTGCAAGAATGAAGCTGTGGATCGATTCGGCCTAAGGCCTACGGAGCTGCAGCCGCGAGCTCCGTAATGGCCCAGAATGGGGGGGGGGAAGATCCTAGCAATCTAACCACCCCCCTTGTGAACGGAGTAAAAATAGATCCTGAAATAAAGAAATTTTGTGCAAGGAAGGAGAGAGGGATTGGAGAGCAAACAGAATCCTCTGTTTGCTAAGATCCCTGGGTCAGAGCAGTCCTCCGAAGGAGCGTTGAGCCCAACGCTGCTCAGGGGACTGTGGAAGAAGGACCTATATTTGTTTAAATTTAATATTTTATGGATAATCCACGAAAGGTTTGCTACCTGCCTGTGAGCCAGTCTGCAACGTCTGCTCTGGGCCAGATCAAGTCTAAAACTGGAGGAAGATAGGCCCAGGACAGGCGTGGCAAGTTTGGCTGACTTGATCTGATTGGGCAGGAGGATTAAGTTAATCCTATCGTGGATTATCCATCTCCAGTGCTGTAGAAGGGCAGCATAAAAATTAAAATAAAATAAAATAAAATAATAAAATAAAAATAAAATAATAAAATAAAATAAATGCTTACCGTAGGCATTTGTCAGACTCTCTGTCTAAAAAAAAACAATGATTCCTTTTTCTAAGCACATTTCTCTAAGCAGTATCTCTTTTGCAAGATTTATTAGGAGAAATGGGATGAGATTACAAGTTTCTGGAACTATTTCCCATTTATAAATCAATATAGCTGAAAGTATGTAGGGTGAAGTCTTCTTCTAGTTCTTTTTTTAGCGTTTGTGAACTGGCAAAGTGATGGGTCTCTTCACTGATAATAAAGGAGCTTTCAAGTAATAATTTATAAAACCTACTCCTGCATCAGTCTGGCTTACATCTAGTAATAATGGGCCTTTCTTTAAAATAGTTAGGTATAGAATTTATGATTGGCGAGCAGATCTATCAATGTTATTTATACTAACTTTTCATCTGCAATTGCTTTGAAACTTGAATGTGTGATTTGCATTTTTTCTGACTAGAGTTCTAAGGTTGTTTGGACTACATTACCAAATAGATTCATTTCTATGCTTTTATGGGGAAAAAGGAGGATGACTCCCACTCACAACGGCAATATTTTAAGATAAACTATATGTTAGGGTTTTTCACAGACACACAGTCAATATTTTTACCCAATACAATTTTATTGCACAAAATATAAACTATCTTATTCTATTACCTATGTTCTATTTATTTCTACTCTTCTTTATTCTATCCATTTTCTAACCTTATATCCTATTTCTATGTTCTTATTCACACATGTATAATCTTATATGTTCTTTTTTTGTTTATCTTAACTTTTTCTTAGCTCTTAGATCTCTAAATCTTGCCATTTTCCCCAGGTCTTCAGCTCTTGTAGCCATCTCAGTCTATTTGTACATGAAAACCCTTTTTCATTCCTTTCTACAGAGGTGCAAATGGGTTTTTCTCCCCATACCTGACCTCATAGTCTTTTATTTCTGGAGCTGGTTTGTAGACCTTAACACCTGGGCTGCTGCATGCAGCGGGCTTGATTTGTTTCCCACAGGCTAGCTCAGATTTTTTTTTCTTGCTGCCTAAAGGCTACTGCTGAGGTGCTTGCCTTTGGATTGGAGGTTTCTCTTTTCCATATCTCTGCTGTCTTCCTGCCTTAACTCCTTTCTTGACATATCTACACACATGTTTACCTTTAGTTCTTTTTCATAGATCAAACTCTCCAGTTGAGAAGAGGGTGTGGCTGGCTGTTTTAATCCTCCTTCTTAGAGTAACACTGGCAATTCTGGATCCCAGGAGAGAAAAAAACACTTGCTCATTCCAGATTGTACAGGGTCTCCTGCTAGAGCAGGGGTTTGGATGTCTAGATGTTAACAAGGTGTAATAGAAAAGTAATTATTAATGGATGTGAATGAATAATAATGTTAATAACTATTTAATAAATATTAAAATGTATTGATTTTTCTCAGTGCTTTTTTTGTAAAAACAAAAGGTGCTGGAACTCACACATGTCATACAACCCGCCTTGCCTACTCTACAAGGTTCCATCCAAAAAAGGTGCCGGAACTCCGTTCTGGGCATTCTATGACAAAAAAAGCCCTGATTTTTCTTATGGATGAAGCTTCATGGCAGGTTTGGTAATATAGATTGTGAGTGCATCATATTCAACAGAAACCTTGTTATTTCAGTCTTTGATTCCAATTGACTTTGGGAAAAGGAACATATTTGATTTGAACTTAGTACAAAGAAATAGAGTAATCCAATCCAATACAAATTCTGTTTGTGGTAAGTATAATAGAAACTCTTAATATAATCTTGAAGAAAAATATAAGAGTATCTTTAGCAAGATATTTGGAAAACAGAGTATTGAGTTAGATTAAGAATAGTCAGAGGTAGATTGCTTATGAACATGAAAGGTCTTTGTCTTAGCAGCTGAAGCTTATTAAAATAGCTACCTTACATAAAAGATAACTAGCTCCCACTTAAAGTCATCAGGATGCATGCAATTTTAAAATTCTTTTCATTTAAAAGTTGATTCCAACACAATTTTTATTATATATAATCATTTAGTCGATCTTTCTCTTTAAAAATTCTATCTAGAAATCAGGAATGTTCACATTTCAAACTTTTATTGGTTTATCAAAATATAAAATACAAAGAGAAATAAAAAAAAAGTAATAGAAAAGGAGGGGGAGGGGAGGGGGAAAAGATATGGTGTAAAGAGGGAAAAGGAAAGAAAAAGGCACCAACCTCCCACTCTCTTTAGCACAGTGGAAGGTAACAACATTACAACCAGAAGTTTTTTCTTTTAACCCAGCAATATGTACATGCCATTTCTGTAACAATAAACTTATCTAATTGACAAAAACAAAATCAAAGTTTAATTTCTAGAAATCAGGAATGATGATCTGAATTGAAATATGTAAGCTCTATTACCAAAGTGGCCGGAGCTGAAACATGCCTAAAGCCTGTAATAGATAATATACAGAACAAGCTCAGTCACCTTTCTAATTGAAAGAAGTATATGAAATGGGAGGAGGTACAACACAATCAGACTGACAAGATTATGTTATTATACCCAATCTATATAAAAATAGTTTTAACTTTCTTGTAGAGTTGATTTCCTGGTCTGATCTATTTGGTAGAGTTGACAGTATCAGGCTCTGTTTTGGTTTTTTTTTTTCTCTCGCAACGAAAAACAGTGAAATGACAATCCTCCACAAAATGTCACATTAAAGAAAAGCCTAAAGAAATCAGATAGCAAAATGGTATGAAGGATGATTAATGTTTCAGAAACATATGTAGCTTTTAACTGATGCTGAGACTGCAATCTTCATGGTGAGCAAGAGATACTAAATTCTGTAAGGTTGTGATGATCTTAGCCATTAGCTTATTACATAAAAGAAAAACAATGTCAGTTTATGGGAGTAGAAGAGCTGTCCTTCATGGATATCTTTGCCTTTATATAGGAGATCCATGAAGTCAGCAGAGTGAACTAAGCCATTTCTACTATGACTATTTGGCAGCTAGTGGTTGTTATGTCGTATCTTCATTTTTCATTATCTTCCTTCCTGAAATGGCAAACTTTCATAGGCTCAGACTAATGCCAAATTTTTAATGAATGCCACTGGATTCTGTTCTGAAGAAGGGAACAATCTGTTGTTATTGTATCTTCTTTCAGTTTTTCTTTGCTTTCTCTTTTAATCAGAGAGCAATGTCTTTTGTACATTTGCATGCATGTGCATTTTTTTTCCCAAGAAGGTAATTAAAAACTTGGGTAATGAAATACATTTTTTCTTCTTGTTTGAGAACTGTTTGAATGACACAGTGCTACCCCAGGTGTGGAATTCAGGTTTGTTTATTTGTTTTAAATACACAAACTTTACAGACTAAGATTGCTTTGTGCATTCTTTAAGATCCTGCAAAATCTACTTGATCAGAACCTTGCAGTTAAACAAAAGGATTGATTGAATGAGCATGAATGTGTATCCCCAAAATAATATATTTTCCATTATTTTATAGATGTCTTTGTTTCATTTGTGCAAACCAGTGCTTTTAAAAATGAAGAAATTAAACTATTTTTATAGAGACTAATTGAATTTGATATGTCAGGCCTCGGGATGCACTGATTCACAGAAGGGAGAAGAACATTTTCAGTTCCAAACTGACCTTGACACTTTGCTCACTGCTCAGTGCTGAGATCACCTAGAAATGCAATAAAGTTATGACTCCCTTTTCCCACTTGGGAATAGAGTTTCATATAACATTCCAATGTTGACCAGAACTGTAAATTGTCTAGTTTCTTTGTCCTACCTCTTCTTTGTCATGGAGGCAAACAGAAGTTCACGTGTGACTGTAGGAAGGGAGAGGGGGCAGTTCTGCAGGACAGAAATGTATTTGGTGAGGACTGACCTGAGTGTCAAGATATCTGGTAGGGGGAGAACTGGACACCACCCTTGATAATGGGAAAAGAGCTGACTTTAATCTGCAATTCTATCTATGTTCTTCTTAGAGTAAATCCCACAGGATGCCTTTTCTAAGGAGATCTGTGCAGATCAGAATTAAGGTCAGAACCAGATGGACTACAGATTACATTTCTGTACAAGTCTCTTAATTCTGATTAACCTTAAAAAAAGAGATAACTTTCACTGTAATATACACAGTATAATATACTATATAAAATAATCTCACTCTGTGTTTGTGTGTGTGTGTGTGTCTGTCTGTCTGTCTTTCTTTCTCTGCCCCCCTCCCATTGCCAATTATATAGTAGCCAAATAAGTGAAATTTGTACACAATAGGAGATTTATTATTTGACCTTATTTATCATCTGGAAATATTCTGTAAAGAAACCTAATTTTTACTTTTTATTTTTGTAGAAATGGCAAAGTTTAATTTTTTAGATATTCGGATTTGGGGAAGATGGATAATTATATTATTTTATATAACTTATATATGCATTTTATAGTTAAGTTTGTTTTGTTTATTAGAGTTAAAGTAAATTAATACTTGTATGTATTATAATTGGATTGTTTTAGTTAGATTTGGGTTGTTTACGTGACTACTCCTGTATTTAGTTCTGAGAAGTCCGGGGGGAGGGGGGGGCGGAAAGGGATGAAGGGATAGAATTATATAAAATTTGGTGTATTTATTCTTTATAGAAAAATAATGTAATAGGTCTTTCTTTTTGTTTTAATTAAAAGCATCATATTTGTATTATGTTTTCATGAAAAATTAATAAAAATTTGAAAAAAAGAAAGAAAAAGAAACCTGAATAAAGGCTTAACTAATTTATTACGACAATATTATAACGGATATTTGTAGCATACAGTATTTGTTTGTGCTAGTTTTTCAGGGGGAAAAAAGGATTAACATTGATGTGTTATTTTAAAATTGGGCGCAGTTGATATAGATACAGGCAGAAAGCCTCTGTAGTTCTGTGATTTCTTAGAGTTGCACATTTTTATGTATCACAATAGTAAGAAAATTAAAGAGTGGAGAGACCTCTCTATATCATTTGATGTTTGAAATGTTATCTCTGAAAGCAGAATACATAAAAATGTATCTTATGGTCTCTGAAAAGGCCCTCAGGGTTTATGTATGTGTATAGTATTATTTCCAATAGCAGAAAAAATGACCTCTACAAGGAACATCTGATAGTAGAAACTAAAATCCACATTGAGGCAATATCTTTATTATAACCAGTGAAAATGCTGCATAAGATGTACTTCAATTATTCTAATTAGTTCTAATAAAAAGTGCTACTCATTGTAGATGTTTTTTAAAAAAATATATTCTGAGTCTTTAGAATCAGAGAAAATATTCATCATGGCTTTTACTTTTGAAAAATATGAGTTCCTATTTGGTAGAACTATATTAAAATGTATTATACTGTTCATAACCAAGCATATGATAAATAGCTGAGAGTCCAAAGTTGAAGGTAACAAGCAAAAAAGGTTGAAATCAGCTTGAGTCTGAAATGTAGCACTAACAGAAAATCCAAGAATTGTCCCCAGCACAGATGTTTTATAAAAAGAACCAAAAGGAAAACAAAGCTAGTGTTATACAAGAGACATAAAACATATATGAAGTGGCATTTATCAAAAAGATAAAAGTATTTTGGGCAGAAGGTTAGTTAAAAAACAGCTTCTCACTGCCTCTCTTGACTGTAAAAGTAGCTCCTAAGATCAAAGTGTAAATTAAGGAATGGTGGGTCTATGATAATTTGCCATGGTCAACTCACCATGGCCAACTCACTGAGGGACAATTTGCTATGGGACAAGAGTTACACTAATATAAAAGAAATGGTGGAATAAAAGCATTTTAAAAAAGGATGCAAAAGGAGGGACCGAATGAAATGTGAATGACAAAAATTAAAATATTTTGATTTATTTTAAATAATTAAAATGAGTAGTTAAAATTGTTCTGTGGCAAGTTGTCCTATGGCAGCAAGTTGGCCATGGCGAGATGGCCGTAGTGAGTTGGCCGCTGTGAGTTGGCTGTGGTAAGTTGTCCCATTCCATACTCTGGTTGCATTGAGCTGTAAAGCTCAACTCATTTGGAGCAAATTAGATTAGAGAATCAATTCTGATCCATGCTCTGATCTAAGATGTACAAGTAACTGTTAAGTCCGGAGAATAATGGCGCTTGAAGCAATGCATTTCCAACATGTCTTTATTCTCTGACTACAGTCAACGAACAACCAGAGCAGAGGCACGCAGGCCTCTATTTATACCCTCTGATCCCCGGGCAATTTCAACCAATCACCGGCAGTCTTTTCCCACCTTGCGCATGCGCACAAGGCCGGCGCCGCTCAGTCTGGTCCCGGGCAGCTTTTGCAAATGCCCGGGACTCTTGCATCATCCTGAGCCTGCTTTTGCAGGCTCAGGACACAACAGTAACTATGTTTGGATGCTCAGCACTGCTCAGTATAGCAAAATCTTTGCTCTCCAGATGTTGCTGGACTTAAATTCTGATCATTATCTACATTGACTAGGACTATTGGGAACTATAGTTGAATAACTAATATAAAACCAATGGTTCACCATTCCCACTTTAACAAGGAGAGGAAGAATTAGATCTCATTGGGAGGCAGTTTTATCTAGTGGTTAAGGCACCATGCTAGAAACCAGGAGACAATGATTTCTAGTCTGACCTTAGATGAAAACCTGCTGGATGACTTTGGGATAGTCACTCTTTCTCAGCCCAAGGTGGTTGTTTCAATTTCAAAAGTTTTATTAGTTTATAATATACAATACAATGCAAATACAAAAGTAAATAGTGGGAAAGACAGGGAATGGAAAAGGAAATAGAAAAATGAGGGAAGGGAGGGAAAAAAGGCATTGACTTCCGACTTCCTTTGGTGGATTAAAGTAGAATATCAACATCAAACTTCAACTTTTTACTTTTACAAAATAATATAAACTAGCCATTTCAATAACATCAAGTCTATCTAATTGATAAAACCCAAAATTAAAATTTCATTTTTTTCACATCAAGCACAAAGTCCAGAAGCGATTTCCATGTAACAATAAAAGTATTTGTATTCTTTTCTTTAAGCAGTATAGTCAGTTTAGCCATCTCTGTTAGCTCCATCAGTTTTTGTAACCATTCCTCCATTGTGGGAATCTATGTAGTCTTCCATTTCTGAGCGTAAAGTAATCTTGCTACTGTCAGCATATATAACATCGAAGTTGCATATATTTTTTTCAGATCTTTATCAGCCCAAGAATAACAGAGTTGGAAGGGAGCTTGGAGATCTGGTGCAAACCACTGCTCAAGCAGGAGACCCATTTCCATTCCAGACAAATGGTTGTCCAATCTTTTCTTAACTTCTGAAGATAAGCCATTCCACTGATTAATTTTTTCATTGTTAATAAATTTCTCCTAGGTTGCTTCTCTCCTTGATTAGTTTCCATCCATTGCTTTTTGTCCTGCCTTCAGGTGCTTTGGAGAATAGGTTGATCCTCTCTTCTTTGAGGCAGCCCCTGAGATATTGGAACACTGCTATCATGTCTCCCCTAGTCCTTCTTTTCATTAAACTAGACATACCCAATTCCTGGAACTGTTCTTCATATGTTTTACTCCAGCCCCCTAGTCATCTATGTTGCTCTTCTCTGCACTCTTTCTAGAGTCTCAACATATTTTTTTTTAATTCTTAGCGACCAAAACTGGATGGAATATTCCAAGTGTGTATGTGTTTACTGTCTTGAATTATTAAAATAATAATAATAAAGACAGGGTATAAATAAATAAAACTAAAAAACAATACGGTGATGCAGTGTTTTCTGATTCTGGCTTAGTTCCCCAAAACCTGTTGTGAAAAGCAAACTTGACTAGATCGTTTTGTTTTCATTTTGCAAACCAGTCACAACTTTATCAACCAGCTCTGCATGAAAGATGAGATAAATTGTACTGGAAAAAGTTTTTCTGCGTTCCTTCTCTCTCATGACATTTGTCAAACACACAGTGGGCTGATATGGATAGGAAAGAAGTGTGTCTGCAATGTGTTCAGATTCAGAATGGGCTTGGCTGTTTCTGGGTGCTTTGCCATACATATATCCCTGGGAAAATGTTGCTTTTATTGTCACTCAGCTGCAGGTGCTTTGGTTAAGCATGATGTGACTGACAGCAAATCCCTTGAAAGTAAGCCAGCAAAATGAATGTAAACACATGTAAATGGGACTGATAAAAACCTGCATTTTGCTTGTCACTGAAGTATGTTAAATCAACAAGAATCTGCCTTACATTAAACCAAAGCATTGATTCATCTTGTTCCATCCACCCCAGCACGGTCTCTATCCAGGAATGCTGGCATTTAATTCCCAGAATCCCTCAGTTAGTAAGACCACTTCTCAAGCTAGTATGTGTATGGTCCGTTAAACTGAGTTGGCACGGTATTGTCAACATAGATGTTAGGTGAAGAATTTTGCTCCTTTTTGCTCCTGTTTTAAAATGACAGGGTTGAATCTGGCACTTTTAGTATGCAAAGCATGCTCTCCCTGGCTATAATTTGTTCCCAAATAGCAGGAAACGTTCCACAGTGAATGGCCTTCTCCATTCTTTTTAATAGCCATAAGGAAAACCAGCTTATTCTTCCCCTGAAGCACTCTGTAGATATAATCATTCCCTTTCTCTTACATCAGCTTTAGTTCATTCTTCAGCCTGTGGAATTATTCCTTGTTTAATTTCATCCACATGACAGAAGAATTTGGCCTTTGGCCCTCTTGTACTAGAACACTCTTAATGGAAAAGTATTAAAGGAAATAAGGTCACATGAATGGGAATATAAAATGTTCAAGATGGGGTGTACCCTGCTATCTTTTAAGGAGAACTCTAATTTTACACTAGCACAAGAAATAGAAATAATTTCCCTCTGAGCTTTCATGAGAACTGTCAGGATGATAAAATGCAATATGCTTTAAAATCAGCTTTTCTGTGGACAGCTGGTTCATCATCATTAGTATGGATATACTTATTAATATCTAGGCCATACAGTTCTGCAAAGTATTTTATTGGAGTTTCTCAGAACACATGTCTGTTCCAGCTATTTGATGAAAGAATGTGTGTTACTAAGCTGCCTATGAAGAGGAATCTGCTGTAGGCTTATTGGTGGCTTTTTAAAAACACACATCCAGATTGTCCCCCATTCCAGCATATTAGGCATACAACTCTCTGAATTCCTGGGAGTTGCAACTAATAAAAGCTATATGCTAGGGGGAATCTCCTTATCTCACAAAGTACAACATGATGTATACACACCTACATAGTTCAGTATTTTGTCCCAAGATGCCACACATTTACTATAATAGCAGCTATTGCCCTTATTAAATCAAGGACCCCATTTTGTATTAGTATATCTTTCATTTGATGGCATGGCCTGGTGGCCTAGAGGTGGAGCTCTTGCCTCACAATCAGGAGGCTGTGAATTTCATCCTAGGTAGCAGCAGATATTTCTCTCTGTGGTCTCAAAGAGAAAATATATGCTGTGAGCTCCTCATAGGCATCAGGAAGGGCATCCAGTCAATAAATGCTCAGTTCCATTCAATCATCCTGACTCCACCCTGATAGGAAGGAATTACAGGATCATTAAAACAATCTTTCATTTAATAAAAAGTGTGGGAATAAACTTTCATTGGCCTATTTGTATCTGTAAAAGGGAGAGAATGCATTTTTCTTTTCTATTTCCCCCCCTTTAATATGTACAAACAATAATGTGTAATGATACCATGTGAGAATAGTATGAATTATTAAGCTTAAGACAGAAAACCTTTGTTCTACAAGTGGTTTGATATATTTTGTGCTGTTTATTAATGACATATTTAGTTTTGGGTGATACATTTAAACAGCGTTATGCTTATTAACGCTGACATTTTAGAAATCATAGTTAATACTGATGTGTGTCTGTGTGTGTATAACATTTTAAGTTATAAAAATATTACAGCATTAATAATCACTAGTCAATGTTGTATAAATACTGCATTCAGTAGAATGTACTGTTTTATAATAGATTAAAATAAATTATGGGGAAAATGAATTGAAATCTAGATTGCTTCAAGTTGCAAAAACTCAGTTAAGTATGAAGCTAACACAGCATGGAATCAATAATGAAACCATTAGAGAAACAAATTCCAGTTGCCTTCTATGATGCTGAAGAGAAGTGCCAAATATTCATTAAGCTAGAAAAGCAGGAGAAACACCTAGAATTTAAACCCTGGATCACCGATTTACATACCTATAATAATGAGGCTGTATTCAAGACTTTACCTAAAAATAAGCCATTTCCAGAACAAGGAGCTGGGTATTTCCACAACCTAGATTTACAATCATGCCATAACCCCAGTGATTTCCCATTTACACATGTAATGGGACAAGAGGAATATTTCTTGTTTGTCTTCACTGCATTTTAAATAACTCTACCAATGTCTTCCCAATTTCCCTGTCTTAAATAATTCAAAGAAATAGCCCAGAAAAGGTAGACGAGCAATTTTCCCAGTACACAAAAAAAGTTACACTATCTGTGTTTCAGATTGACCTTAAAACCCCTTAACAGGAGTGATCCGCTGGAAACCAATCAAAAAGATGTAGAAACGTAGCTCTCCAATGAGGAATTTAAGTATTAGATTCAGACCATAAAATTATCTCTGCTAAGATTTATAGATGTCTTAAAATAGAAAAATAATGTGTCCTAGAAATCTGGAAATATTATCTGGCAGACAGAGGGGGGACATGATAGCAGTGTTCCAATATCTCAGGGGCTGCCACAAAGAAGAGGGAGTCAAGCTATTCTCCAAAGTGCCTGAGGGCAGGACAAGAAGTGTTAGATCGCGCAGGCAGTAAGACACGAGTCGAGTGACAGTCAGCTCTTGGTTTATTGGCAAGGCATAAGGTAAATCCGGACTGGCTCTCTGGGCCAGGGGAGCCCTCTTTTATGGGATTCCCCTGGCTTGTAATCACACAATTCCATTGGCTGGCAAGACCCTGTTGCTAGTTAGCCAACCAGCAACGGGCAT
>NW_015387095.1:251506-270705 GCF_001527695.2 Protobothrops mucrosquamatus
ACAATTCCATTGGCTGGCAAGACCCTGTTGCTAGTTAGCCAACCAGCAACGGGCATGAAACTGTATGCAGATGGAGAAGGGCAATCACCCTTAATGGGTGATCAATGGTGAAGGGCAATCACCCTTAATGGGCGATCAATGGTGAAGGGCAATCACCCTTAATGGGTGATCAGGATATGCATAGGGGATTAAGGGGGGGAATACAAAGAACACAACAAGAAGCAATGGGTGGAAACTAATCAAGGAGAGAAGCAACCTAGAACTAAGGAGAAACTTCCTGACAGTTAGAACAATTAACCAATGGAACAACCTGCCTCCAGAAGTGGTGAATGCTCCAACACTGGAAGTTTTTAAGAAGAGACTGGACAGCAATTTGTCTGAAATGGTGTAGGGTTTCCTGCCTGAGCAGGGGGTTGGACTCGATGACCTCCAAGGTCCCTTCCAACTTTATTATTATTATTGTTATTATTACTAGATCTTTCCATTGTCTCTGTAACGTGACAACTTGGCACTCCAGCTCCTTCAGGAGCTACAAAGACATCATGAAAAACTGCAACAGAGAACCAGTATGAGAAAACTTAATAGGGAGTTCCTAATAAAGAAGAGATAACAAAAATGAACTAGTGGAATCATTTTAAGAATGTAATCCTCAGTTTACCCAATTAGGAGTGAAACTAACCTCATAGAATGAGAGTTATTTCTGAAAAGAAATTAAGATAGGATTCTGAGATCATTGGGAAGAAGAATCTTTTTGATGTGGATGCAAACTTAAAAAAAAATCAAGTTGTGATATCAGAGATTGCAAATACAGAGAATGAGGGTGACCCAATTCCTACTAACAAACAAAGCTGATAATACGCATAAGGGGGATAAATTAGAATTTATGCTTACAGAATCCCATTTCCTTCCTTCAACATTAAAGTTTTAGTTTATCTGAAACATTTATCGGAACAGAACCAGATAACATTGGAACATGTATTGGAGGTGAATCTGTCAGTTTATTACAATCTTAAACCAGTAAGAGCAATGCGTCCATTCAGCTAGTACGCATAAATCTACCTTAAAAGTTAGTGAATAAAATTTAAGACAAGGTTAAAACTCATTTATAAAACAACCTGATTAGAATATGTGAGTGAAGTCCAAAAGGAGCGACCTATGTTTAGGCTAACATTGGAAGCCAGATTCCCAGGATAGCATTTCCCAGAATGCTGTAAACATCTTTCAACAAACAATCATCCCAAACACCTTTTTCATTCTGCTTTATTTACTTCAAGACTATCCTTCAGCATTTAAAGCAATTTGTATTTCTGTAACAACAACAACAACAACAACAACAACAACAATAATATCATCTTCAGAACTGGTATTTAACAATGGAAGAGTATTCCTTTGGAGTAGTGATTTACTTACTCTGGTTTAAGATTGCATTTATTTTCTTTTTTCTTTGCTCTCCAATTAAAATAGCAGAAAATACAATCTAAATAAAAAGAAGTTGGACTTTGTTAACAAAATGTGCCTATTTTATCAACAAATAAACAGTACATTGTGCAGTTCACTGCTGCTACTTTATCATCAGCTGTGTGAAGAACTGATTTGTCCAGTCCAATCCAGCAGTAGGAACGCACATACACTTATCAAATAAGTCTTGGTGAAACACATCAGCTGCTTCAAAATGGGAATTTGATTCAGTTTCTTTTCTCCATCATGATTTTTCAGAGAGGCAAGAAATATAAAAGAATTCTACCAGAAATTTATTTTGGAGCAGAGTTTTCCCAGAGGTATCCTTTATGAGGTAAAATGATAGACACAGAGAAGGGTTGACCAAAAGAAAATGCGGTCGGACTGCACTTCCTCCTTTTTCAAAACATACAAGGTCACCAAGAGAATCCTCTGAGCTGCCTTCACTCTTAAAAAGCCTGCACATTTACAGCAGAACAGAGTATGTGAGGTCAGATAATATACTTAGTTCAAGAAGAGCTGGGGAAAGGAAGAAACCTTAAGAAAAGAGCCAAGACAGTTACTGTAAGAATATCAGACTTTTACAATGCTAAACAGAGTGAAGAGATCCCTTGTCAACCTTACCAGAATAACAGAGTTGGAAGGCACCTGGTCCAATTCCCTGCTCAGGCAGGAAACCCTATACCAGTGATGGCGAACCTTTTAGAGACCGAGTGCCCAAACTGCAACTCAAAACCCACTTATGTATCATCGGGTGCCGGGTGGGCATGCCCCATTGGGTGGGTGTGGCCCATTGGGTGGACGTGGCTGCGGTGGTTACAGCAGACTGGGTGGGACTAAAAAGGTAAATCAATCAATTCCAACTTTGCAAGATCTTTTTTTCCCCACGAAAAGTAGAAATTGATTGGTTGATTGAATCTTTTTTTTTTTTTGCACACAGCAATGGAAGCCTAAAGCAAAAAGGTTTTATAAAACCCAGCTGAAGGCCTAGGACTGGGGCGACGGCGCACATGCCCACAGAGAAGGCTCTGTGTGCCACCTGTGGCACACGTGCCATAGGTTCGCCACCATGGCCCTATACCATTTCAGACAAATGGTTGTCCAATCTCTTCTTAAAAACTTCCAGTGTTGGACCATCCACAACTTTTAGAGGTAAGTTGTTCCACTGATTAATTGTTCTAACTGTCAGGAAAATTCTCCTTAGTTCTAGGTTGGTTCTCTTTTTGATTAGTTTCCATCCGTTGCTTCTTGTCCTGCCTTCAGGTCCTTTGGAGAATAGGTTGACCCCCTCTTCTTTGTGGCATCCCTCACTGCTATCATGTCACCCCTAGTCCTTTTTCATTAAACTAGACATACCCAATTCCAGCAACCGTTCTTTATGTTTTGGCCTTCAGTCCCCTAATCATCCTTGCTGCTCTTCTCTGCACTTGTCCATTTTTTAAAAAGCCCATCTGCCCTTTTCCTCTGTCCAAAATGGCTTTTTTTTTCCAAACAAAAATCCTTTGTAAAAATACCCAACTAAAGCAACCAGTAGAATGAAGAAATTTTTTGAGGATCTAGATATCTTTACAGGAGACATTTTCCCATCCCTCTCTTTATCTGTTGAAACAGATCTGGTGGCTGCAAATATATAGTAAAAATTGTTAATGATGTGTAAAGCATGAACTTCTTACAGTTCTTGTGGTGGGATTCTTCTGTGATCCCCAGTTTAAAGAGCACGGTTTCAAAAGAAAGCCATCAATGGATATCTTCAAGAATTTGGAGTTCTAAGAGTAATACTTCTTGCTTGGCATCCATCTTTTCTTCTGTTCCTTATGGAGAATTCTCCAAGCATCACTCATTCTTGCTCTCAAGTCCGTCATGTTAGTCTATAGTAGCTGGAAATTAAGTCTGATGGCACTCTTTCAGTCAACAAATTTATTAAAAGGCATAGACTTTTGTGAACTATAGTTCACTTTACTAGATACATAGAGTGGTTGGATAATTTAGGATTTAAAATGGGATGAGGCACAGATAGTTTGGTATGTTGTCATAGTTAGGGCTAGTATCAGGCTAGAAACCAGGAGACTACGAGTTATTAATTCCATCTTAGGTACAAAGCCACTTGGGTGATCTTGTGTAAGTCACAAAGCCACTTCTGAAATCTTGCCAAGAAAATTGAAGAGACTTGTCCAGAGAGTCACGGGGGTCAAGACTGACTGGAAAGGAGCCCCCCCTCACCTCTCCTCCCCTAAATAAGAGGGAAAGGAAGGGGAATATAGCTTGATAATTAGTTTTGGACATGTCTCAACGTGTGAGACTTTATCAATTAACAATTGTATTGGGTCAATAACCTATTGGGCTTATTGAAAACTTCTGAGACAGTCTGAAACCTTTTGTTGTGTGTCAGTTTAATAATCTCTCACGCAATTGTACTGTTTTGTAATTGTACAAACTGTACTCAAATTTCTTTTTTTCCAGAACAATCAGTTTGAGATCTGTAATAGTGTGTCTCATTGGAGGGCTTTGATATTATTTGGTCCCTGTTCTTGTCCTAAACTATTTATATGCATGACTTTTGCTAAGAAATGTCTTTACTTGTAAACAGCTGGAGTTGTTTCTAGTGTCAGGAGTATATCCGGATTTTTTTTATACAACATGCCATTTCCCTGATTTAGCTGTTACAAAGACACGGTTGCTCTATCACTAGTCTAATTTTGCCTTGATTATTTTTCCTTTCTTTTGTCAATTATTTCTTTCACTTTAATTTGCTTCTAAATCAGACCTATATAAATTTATAAATAAGATTAAGTAGTTTTATGAATGTGACATATTGTGAAGAAGAAGAAATTGACTCTCCTACTCAAATATCCAGATCCACCAGCCATGCATAAATA
The DNA here is from genome assembly GCF_001527695.2 of Protobothrops mucrosquamatus. Lineage (NCBI taxonomy): Eukaryota > Metazoa > Chordata > Lepidosauria > Squamata > Viperidae > Protobothrops > Protobothrops mucrosquamatus. Next base: position 255,841 of record NW_015387095.1, read on the forward strand.
GATGCATGTCAGCTTATGTGACTAGCAAATTTGGTTGGTTTGGCTAAGCCATAAGTTTGCAATTCTGGCAACAAGTTAAATAAAAGTCTTGGAGAAATCTTGGATAAATTCCAGTTCTTAAACACTCTTCTCCTGTGCCTCTTTAACACATCCCACTTTATCTGGCAACAGTTTATCAATAACATGTCTGTTCTATTCTATTCCAGTGTTTATACAGACTCAGACTTGCTTAGGAAAGAAAAAAGTGCCATATTTCAAGGGTAAACATATTGTGATGAATCAAATATGTTGATGAGATGGAATGTTCTGCTCTTCAGCATCTCTTTCTGAACGAAACACGGCAGATGGCTAATAACAAAAATCTTAATTGTTTAGTTAGCGAGAAGCATGAAATAGACTGCAACTTTCATCTGTCAGCTCAGTTTTTGATCTGAACGTTAGACCTTTTGTTTTTTTTCTTAAGGTCTTGAGGTGACTCTAGTAGTACTGACTATTCTTCATTTAGCAGAATGTTACACATTCTGGGGTGCCTGTTCAAAAGAATAAATGTGTTTATTGAAGGGTCTGTCTTTCCAGTTTTAAAAAGATTTTTTTCACTCCAAAGCTGAAGCAAATATTTTTTTTTACAGATGACACTTGAAAATTGGCATCTTATCCATGCTATAGGCTTTTTTTTTTAATAGAACTGTTCCTTTGATCTTAAAATCAGAATCTGTTATTGAAACCCAGTAACAGGCCTATCCTTCATGATGTCTACTATAGCTTTTGAAATGCCAGCTAAGCTAAGGACAATCGTTGACTTTAATTATGTCTTTTACACAAGGGCTTTGCAGAGATCCAAATTCAAATACCAAAACGTCATTCAGAGCATGTGTGGGCACATATGTGTATCATTTGATGAAAGCATTTTGAAGCTGCTGACTTTCTTTTTTTCTAGGCCGCCATGTGGAAAAATGCTTTGTGCCCTACAGTTTTGGCTCTCTGCACAGCCCTGTTGTAGACACACATGCCTGACTTTTTCTGCTGAAAAACAGGAATTATTCAAATTGACTTACAAAATGCAATAATCAAAAATTGGCTATTAAAAATGTATAGTAAAACAGAAGGCAGCTATAAACAAAATAATCAGGAATTGAAATGATTAGTCACATTTCAACAAGGACAGAATGAAATATTTAGGGTAATTCAACCACAGGTGAAGAGAGTTGAGGAAGCAAGAATTGATCAAAATGTTTAATGAATGAAGATTTTTATCTTTTTCCTATCACATATGGTTCTTTAATCTAGCTTTGTGCCTAATAATTCCAAAATGTTTGAAGACGTTCAGTGGTATCTACTGAAAAGTTGGGGAGAGTCCTCTTTCACACACATACATACACACATACACACACACACACACATTGATTGTATTATTATGATTGTCATCTTGATTTTTTGAAATTGCTTCTCTGAATGCCACTGCAAATGTTTATTGTTGAAGTGAGTTTTTGAGACTTAAATCGCTGGCACAGGCAACTATTTTTTTAAGTTGATTTTTAAGAAGTTTAGGAAGTTTCAAGGGATTGGGGGTTGCTTTAGGTATTATCATGAACACTGTTCAGAGTCAGTTAAATGGGTGATAGCAAAACAAGTTTAAAAATATATAAATAAAGCGATATAAACCAAAATGGCTGCTATTTTGGAGCTCTAACAGAATGGTCTTTGACACTGCAATTAAATGAACTTTTAGTAGTTGACTTCTGACTTCCGAACCCTAATGAAGTTATTCTTTAACTGAAAGCAGCAAATATCAGCCACAAAATTAGAATCTCTTTTTATCTTCTCTTCTGCTACTTGGGTGACAACCAGCAACTGGTCTCAACAACAACTAAAAATAATTTCTGAAGTTCTGACAACAGCCCACTTCATTGAATTTCTCTGGAGAACCAGTTGCCTCCTCTGAATGTCTGAATACATATGAAGGGCTCTCTTTAGAAGGTTCAGAATATGTACACACTGAGTTGTAAAGCTGTCATTTACATTGTAATGCAATATTTCAAAAATAATCCTTCATGCTGACAGAACGAAACTGAGCATCAGATGAGGATTTTTATTCTTCCAGCCTTATAAAGTGGGTGGGGCAAACAGTGAAAGTTCCAGAACAGCGGTTAGCATAAAACATTTCTCAATAACTGGACTGGTTCTGCCAGCCTTCCTTCATATATGTCTCTCTTTAAAGAAACAAGTTTATATTTAGGATTGTTCTTTTCTTAGAATAATCCATGTTGGGCCACAAAATGAATGTGACTGAAGCATGAAGTAGATAATTCCAGAGACAAAAATAAGGATTCTATTCCCTGTCTGGCACTCCTTTTTCCCTCCTTTTTTGTTTCTGTAGAAAAAAACTGTCAGAGAGGGCAGGTGGCTTTTAATAGAGTCTCAACTTATCTCTTACAAATGGGTTAGAATATAGAACAACAATTTAGATTACATGGAATTAAGGCTAGGGAAGCAGCATGGAATTAAGGCTAGGGAAGCAGCCCTGGGTTATTAATCTTTGACACTTTTAGTTTCACTTCCTTTTTGGTTTTTTTTACATTATTCCCTAATGCCATTGCATATATCAAGGCTATATATGTGTGTGTGTGTGTGTGTGTGTATGTGTGTGTGTGTATGTATGTATTTAAGTGTGTGTGTGCATATATACATATATGTACATACATATACATGCATGCATACATACATATAATATATATATGAAACCACGTTGTTATTTGGGACAAAGATCTTCATCTAGTTTTACTAAATCTTTTCCTTTCTTCTCTCCAGGTTTTTCAGGACTCCTCATTTTTGCCTTCTGAAATTTTCTTTTTGAAATTTTGACTGCTGCCTTCTAAAACTCCAAGTCTTTATTTCTTTATACCTCTTTCCTTTCTTAGGCTTTTTGAATTATGAGCCTTTCTGAGATTACTGCTTTCTTTTCCCATAGTAAGCCATTAGCAATCTCTGTGAGTCACTGATTGAGTCTTCATCTCGTTCCTGCCTCTGCATTATCAAATGGGGTAGTGCCCTGTAATATAGATCACATCCTTTGACATTTCCAGACTCTTTGGTAAATAGTGTGCTTGTTTCCTTTCCTTAATATGTTATCATGGTGCCTGGATTCAGAATTAAAAGGCTATTTGTTTACTTTGAAAAGAAACTCGAGAGTAGACTTTTCAGTCTTGTTTGATTTTAGTTGCTACAAAACTGCTGGCAAAGATGTAATTAAACTTATTTACATTAAATGATACATCTTTGTATTAGGAATAGTCAAGCAGATGGCAAATCTCTTAACTCTTAAATCAATTTAGCAAGGATTAAACCCCCACTTAAGGGGGAAAAATCTTCTTAAACCAGTGGAAAGATTTCTTTCACCATATTATCAAGGAAATATAAGGGAGCTTTCTTTCTTTTCTTTTTTTTTAAAAAAAATATCCTGTATTTTATCAAGATTTCTGCAAACACGAAACCCTATCTTATTTTCTCCCATTGCCAGACTGTATATCTTGACAAAGCAGATTTTACAGCTCACTATGAAATTCAGGTGCAAGTAGAAGATAAGGAGCTACTGACTTACTGAATTTCCAAAAGTTTATAACTTTATAAATAAAGTTATTTATTTATAAAATAAATACATTAGGTTCTAGCCCAGCAGCAATACAGGAGCTCAATAAATATGTCGCCTTCAGATAGTCAGAGGATGATTGTTATATAGCAAGTCATCCAGAATTCATTTTTTTCCCCCTTCATCCAATCATATGTCTGTTCAAAATGAGCTTTCCCCCTTCTTCACTTTAAATTATCCACCTGGCTTCAGGCCTTGCTATAACACAGGAGGAACCTTGTTTTTTTTTTCTTCTCTCTCTCTCTTTGATGAACATCACTGAGAAAATTTTATGGGAAATGTTATTGTATTCATTTTCCTAGACTTCTCAAAAACCTTAGTGATAGTATAAAAAAATGTGTTATTTCTGGAATGGCTTGATAAATTGAGAGCCAATTCCATTCCAATCTGTAGGACCACTGCCAGAGAACAGCAGAGGGAGATATGAGTTGTGGTATTTGAGTTTGTGAAATCTTACGCTTCACTTTCTCACTGATATCTGGCATTTACCACAAGGCAGTGGTAATTCAATGACCTGGAGTTTGATGTTATCAACATACAGATGATGTTCATTTTTATCTTTCCTTTCCATCTGAATCAGGAGAGGCTGAGCGAGAATTTAACAATTGTCTGCAGGCAGCGGTGGGTCTCAGATTTGGGAATTAGGAAAGCTGTGGAACTAGTCCATAGTATGTGCATTTTTCTTGTTTCCAATCACTAGAACAACAAATAGCCTCTGTGGCAAAAAACATCTTAAATCTTGCTTTGGTAGGCATGGTATCTGTAGCTTGCCTATTTTAAGATAGGGTAGTCTTCATAATCCGTAATCAAATAACTGCTCAATTGGATTAGTTCAATGCTCTTTAATGCTAAAGATGGCCTGGAAGCTGCAACAGATATAGAAGTTAGCTTATATCTATTATTGTATATGGTACAGTAAATGAGAACCACATATTTTTTGTTTATTGATTTACTTATATATCACAATGCTTGTCTTAATAATGTTTCATTCATTGCCTATGAGTTGTCAGTCTCTGCTCAGCTTTAAATGACTTAGGATTTAGATGTGATGGAATGTGCACTTGGAAAAGTACTCTCTCTCTCTCTCTCTCTCTCTCTCTCTCTCTCTCTCTCTCTCTCTCTCTCTCTCTCTCTCTCTCTCTCTCTCTCTCTCTCTCAGAGCTTTCCAGAAAGAGGCCTAGTCTTAGATTGTGCAGTCTTGCGATGAAGGGGGAAAGGGGGAAAGAGGTTCACACCCTAGACTCTCTGAGGATATATCTAGTAGGTTGGAAGGATATAGCTTTAGTGCGGCAAGATTCTGTCCATTAAATGTAAGCAAACAGTTCGGACTTGATTGGATGTCACTGTGTCATCTTTGAGCTAAGGATGACAACAGGTTTCTCAAGTTCATAGAGTAAGTTTAGTTCACAGTTTAGGAATCATGAAAATGGGCTTCTGAGTAAGAAAGGTTTATTGAGAATGTTTACATGATAAGCATTCTTACTTTTTGAACTTCTGAATAGGGCTACCTACTCATTAAGTGATATTGACCTAATTCTCTTCTGATGGACTCAAACCTCCATTTGCTTTTATTTGAGAAAGACAAATTATATAGCTTTATCCGCCTTCCTGAGCTATACAGTATGTCTTCTAAAACTGACATAAAAGGATATTAGAATTTGTGAGTTCCTTCCGGATGTATACAAAATCTATTATTCAGATGGCAGAAGTAGGATCTGTACATTTATCTTTGTTATTGTATTGAAGGTTACATATGTTTCTTTGAAGCTTGTTAAAAGATAGTTGGATGCAATTTATTGTCTACATAAATAATTCTATTGGCTACGTTTCTAAAGTCTGTAGCTTCATATTATTCTGAATCTCACAGCTCACATTAGCCCTTTTTCCACAAATCATTTAATTCAGTCAAATTTCCTTATCATTTTTTGGGGGAAATACACATTTATGCTAAGTTCTCATTTTTACATCATGCTCCACCTTGAGGACAATGTCTACCTAACTCTTTTTGCTCTGCACCTAAATCAAGTGTTGCTATGAGGTGTGTTTGTGACGCTTCATTTCATTATATAAAATATTTCCATCCTAATTGTCTAGGGTATGTCAATACAGGCATGCTACCTCCCCTCTCTTGTCACTAGAAGTTGTCTTCCATTGCTCTTTCATTTTGGGGTTCTGGGCTACATGCCCTCCTTTAGAAACTTTCATGTAAACCTGAATGCATTTTGCTTTGAGAAACACATTTCAGCTTTATATGGGCTTTATATTCAGCTTTATATTTTGGAACAATAGGACATCAGCTACTGTGTGGATGAGGCACTGTTGTGCTGCTGATTAATTTAAGAATTTCAGCTGGTTTCAATGAGTAATGTGATAGCCGCTTCCACCAACAGGTCTATCATCCTACAGAGAAATATTCTCATGAATGCAATGGATCAGTGCCATTTTAAATGCCATTTCATTCTGGATGCTTCACCTATGTGCTGCCATCATTTGCTTGTAATAATTACCAATTTTGGATATGTCAGAATTGGGGCGAAAGTGACAAGAGGACTCCTAGTTTTCTCTTCTAGCCAAAGTGGCATAAAATGTAACATTGATGGACCTTTGTTCAAAAATAGCTCAGTTGAATTCGGTGGCTGAAAGATGGACAGGAGCGTCACCCAATACCATTTTTCCACCACACTGACTTTCCAGAATCTCTATTTTTGGACACAAATGTCAGTCTTAAAGAAAACTGATGGACTTGGAGATTGGTTTACTGTTCTTCCTATCAGCTGGGTTTCCAGAAGGCTGATAATCTGTACTGAAAAAAACAAGTAATGGGACATTTCCACAATGGCACTCTGGCAACTTGAAAAGTGGTTAAAATAACTGTTCTTGGTATCCACCCAAACTTGCTCAAGCCTGCTAAACCACACTTTAAGAAGATAGATTAGGAGTGTTTTCCCTTTGCTGAGTTTGATGGGTGGGTGGGTGGAATATAAAGCCAAGGAATCTTGTCATGGGTAGTGGAGAAGGAAGTAGAGAAAGGACGAAGAGTTCCTTTGGAGAACTACCAGCAAAGGACAAAACAATCTTCTGCTGCTGATAATTGGAACCAAAGGAGGCATTCCCTATCATTCTTGTCAACTTTTCCACACTTCTTGTGAGGATATAACCGCTCTTTACCTTGTTGCTAAAGCAGCATAGAGGGATTGGCATATATTTAAGTTGGCGTCCACTCTGTATAACAGCATTTCAATGCTGCCATGTGGAAGAGCTCTAATTGGGTCAGTATCCATCATTTTGAAGCGATAGAGTTTCCGTCTTCTTACTAGGTAACTGCCTAGAAAAATCATGCTACACCTTATTTTCTGGCTTATTTTCTGGCTGAGCCAGCCGTGTGCTGCAACTGCCAAAAAAGCCAACACAGTGCTGGGCTGCATTAACAGAGGGATAGAATCAAGATCACGTGAAGTATTAATACCACTTTACAATGCCTTAGTAAGGCCACACTTGGAATACTGCATCCAGTTTTGGTCACCATGATGTAAAAAAGATGCTGAGAGTCTAGAAAGAGTACAGAGAAGAGCAACAAAGATGATTAGGGGACTGGAGGCTAAAGCATATAAGGAACAGTTGCTGGAATTGGGTATGTCTAGTCTAATGAAGAGAAGGACGAGGGGGGACATGATAGCAGTGTTCCAATATCTCAGGGGCTGCCACAAAGAAAAGGGTGTCAAGCTATTTTCCAAGGCGCCTGAAGGCAGGACAAGAAGCAACGGGTGGAAACTAAGCAAGGAGAGAAGCAACCTAGAACTAAGGAGAAACTTCCTGACAGTTAGAACAATTAACCAGTGGAACAACCCGCCTCCAGAAGTGGTGAATGCTCTAACACTGGAGGTTTTTAAGAAGAGACTGGACAGCCATTTGTCCGAAATGGTATANTTTTTAGTATTTGATCCCTCCTATTGACCCAGTTACGGGGAGAAGACTCTCAAGACATAACCTATTTGACTGAATAAATTAAAGGCTTTGTCATCTGTTTCTGTCTCATAATTTCTTCTCTTATGTATGTCTCATATTATGTATAACAGAGTAGCATGGAATATGGCATCCAGGGGGGAAAAATGGCTTTCATTTACTTTAGTTTTTTATGTCCTAGTCCTTTGGGAGATATGAATGAATAGGACATGATTATATTTGAACTGGACATAAAATGCATTTGATTGAATACATTTAATGTGGTATCTTTTGATATCACAAAAATAAATTGTTTATCATAAAGTAGAAATCTGTAAGCAGGTGACTTTCTTGAGGGGCAGGAATTGTGATATAAAATAAGACAAATGTATGCAGATATATTCTGAAAAATTGTACAGCAATTTGAATCCTAACTCAGTTTCACATCAGTTATTGCTTGTCCTGCCACCAGGGGATAAATTAATATGCAAAAGCATGAGATTCCTTTGTGATTTGCAGATTATGTTAATATTTCATAGGAAAGTTTTAGTATCTTTTGAAATATCTGTAACTGCATGCCATTCTGGTTTTTTTTTGAAGGACAGATGTTAATAATAATAAAAATGAATCTCATTCCAAATGAAAATATTAAACTATCTAGGACTTAAATTTGAACCAAGGAGTAATGTCTAGACTCTAAAATCTTCCCAGCAAATATGTAAGTTATTGTTAGAGTTCAGCTATTTTAAGACAACGTGAGAATAGTTGGCAACACTCCTGAAATATTTACCTTTTTTTGTTGTCTGATTTTTAGCATGGATTTCAGGGCTCCAAATTTTTGTAAACTGGCAAAGTTGAAACCGAACTATATAGTTCTATTTTTTACACTTAAATTTTGAAAAGGCAAAAGGTAAGCAATCTAAACATTAAAGGGAGGTTGAGGACTACAAAATAGGGAGACTATTTAAATGTGATGGGTTCTTTTAAGATTTATTCTACAGCACAGGTGTCAAACTCACTGTATCATGTGACGTTTCGTGACCTATTGCGTCTTTTTTCGCATTGCCGGAGTTGGGGTGGGCGCGGCCTCTGCATGATACAACTGGCCCATGATCTGGCAGTTTGACACCTTGTGAGGCACTGCTGTTGATTTTCAGAATCCCTAAGGGGGGAGGAGAGAAAGAGAGAGAAAGAGAGAAAAAAAAAGAGAGAGAGAGAGAGGGATTGTGCTTCGGTTTCAAGAATGTTGTTATTGTTTTTTGTTTCCCTTGCCTTGTTTGAAGTTGCTGGTAAATACAAACCTCTTTGAATGAAAAATGAAATATGACACTTTACTGGGCTTTTGAATATTACAACCATGAATATTTGGATAATTTTTCTGAGTAGGTAACAAGTGATTTGGCAGCATCTAAGCACAAAAATGTTTTGCTTTAGGCTATATCTGTTCTTGCTGTTTTGTGTTTATCTTTTGCATTCATTCGTGCCTTATCCAAAACCTTATTTCTAATATAAACTTGCCTTTAACCATAACTGCACTTCTTTTATAGATGTTAAGCATGTATGATTTTAACCATTAAGTGACTATTAAGTTGTAGTAAATCTTTCCCTTTTACAATATGGAGAAAACAACAACTTGTGACATAGGGTGTAGGCATTACTGAGAACTTCCAAAACACTATGAACATTTGAGATGTACAATCCAGGTTATTGTAGATTAATATCACTCTACATATAAGTTCTTATTCCAACTGCAAAGGTAAATTTGCTCAGACATTACCATAATGATACACCAGGATCATTTGATGTGTATGTGGACAATGTGGGCAACTGTCTAGGACTCAGATAAGGAGGAAGCTCTATTAGTAGCATGATTTAATATTTGAAATGATCAGATGGCTTTGCTAATTTTCATTCAAGAGACTAAAATTAATAAAATCCATGTATTATTTTCTCCATACCTTCCTCTTTGCTGGGTCATTTCATTTAATTAAAAAAAATGAGGAAATAATTGCATTTGACATATGTTACAGTTAGAAAAAAAGTGAGACATTTAATTAACATGTCCTGGCCTTTCGGGGGTTAAAAAAGTCTGCAACATCTAAATATCTAACATTCTCTTACATATATTACAGATAACAAGTAGTTACTCCCTACATTTCTTGCCAATATTTATAGGCACACTTGCTGCTGTATGTGCAAAGCAGTTTACAGTTCAGAACCTCTATATCAATAGTGGCGAACCTATGGCACAGGTGCCAGAGGTGGCACTCAGAGCCCTCTCTGTGGGCACATGTGCCGTTGCCCAGCCTTGCCTCCCCCCATGATCCCCTCCTCTCCAGCAGCCCCCCTGAAGGAGATTCGCCCTTGAGCGTGGCCCACATGGAGCAGCGCAGCCAAGGACACGGCAGCAAGGCAGTTGATGCTGTGGGGCGCACAGTTGTTGCTGTGGGGCGTGGGCAGAGGGCATGGCCGCCATAACACTGCTGGGCTGCCTGGGAAATCTGCGGCGGGCCCTGGAGGCGGTGAGTGGTCCTGTGGGCAGGCGGGGTTGGGGATGGGGGGTGGAGCGGGGGCAGGGCAGGGGGTGGAGTGGGGGTGAGGCCAGTTTTTGGGCACTTGGTCTCTAAAAGGTTCGCCATCACTACTTTATATTATTACTATTGGGCCTTAAATAGAGGTTTCTGTGAACACAGTTATAAGAAAGCCCTCTGGGCAATATTTTTGCCATGCACGTGGACATTAAGGGGCCATTTGGGATATATTATGTCATGGAATAGAACTACTCCCTGCATGTGAGTTTGGGTATGCTCGTATTAGAAGCCCCTTCCAGCTGTTTAATATGTCAGCTGAAGCAACTAGACCTAAGCAACATTCGCTCTTGCAAGTAACAGGGAGGTATTCCACAATGCAATTTCCAGAAAGGGCTTTACTTAATTTTTGTCAAAGCCAAAGATCAGCTTGAAGTTCTGAGTGTTAAGTCCGGAGAATAATGGCGCTTGAGACAAAGCATTTCTAACAAGTCTTTATTCTCTGCTTCCATTCTACGAACAACGACAAGCACAGAGGCGCGCAAGCCTCTATATATACCCTCCGATCCCCGGGCAATTCCAACCAGTCACAAGGTAGTCATTTCCCGCCTTGCGCATGCGCGCAAGGCCGGCGCCGGTCAGTCTGGTCCCGGGCAGCTTTTGCAAATGCCTGGGACTCTTGCAACTTCCCGCGCCTGCTTCTGCAGGCACGGGACACAACACCCCTCCCCCCTAGATAAAATAATGCTGCACCCAACATGGACGCCACCTTTGGTAGAAGGGTGTGAAGGAGCCGCGGTAGCGTGGCGAATCATGTTGTTTTGTAAAAACTCCTTCTGTCGACCCAGGCAGACCACAGCGATGTGGCCTTTCTTTCCGCATGCTCGGCAAATGGCGGAACAGAACCGACATTCCGCTCGCTTGTGGCGACCCCCGCATCCAAAACAATGAATCTCAGCTGGGCCCTTGTCCTGATGATCTTTGGACCTCCTCCCAGCTGCTTGGTACCGCTTGTCCACCTCCTTGTGGATGGTTGCAGTCACTGGAGCGCTTCGAGTGGGCCGCAAATTCTTGACCGCCACACTTGCAGCTTCTTCTGCTGAAACCTCTCACAGAGCATCTTGGAAGGAGACATCTTCCCTGGCGAACAGTCTCTGCTGTAAGTCTGTGTTCCGCAGTCCACACACAAAACGATCACGCAGTCTTTCCTCTAAGTCCTTGAAATCACACGGTTTAGCTGCTCTTCTCAAGGCTGCAACGTATTCTTTTGCTGATTCTCCAACTCGCTGATCTTTCTGTTGAAATGTGTGCCTCCAAGCCATGACAGATTGCTTGGTCTGGAAATGTTCCTTTAAAACTTTCTTCAGATCGGCATATGATACCATTTCCAGCGAGTCTGGGGCAATTAAGCTCTCGGCGATCTCAAAGGCATCTTGCCCACAAACGCACAACAATGTGGCAGCCTTTAAGCCTTCCTCCCGAATCTGGTTTATGCGGAAATACGTCTCGACTCTTGCAACATAAGATTCCCACCTCTCGGGGTGAGAGACGTCGAATTCTGCTAAACGCCCAACTTTCGCCATGATCGAGGATCAGGGTCTTCTTCTTCAGCCGCACGCACCCTCCAGCGATTTTGTACTGGCAGGATAATGCTGACTTCCACGCCGTTTTCTCTTCCGGACTTCTTTGGGTGAGTCTTCAAGCTTTCCTAGCTGTATAGACTGGATCCCACCTTCGTCGCCAGTGTTATGTCCAGAGAATAATGGCGCTTGAGACAAAGCATTTCTAACAAGTCTTTATTCTCTGCTTCCATTCTACGAACAATGACAAGCACAGAGGCGCGCAAGCCTCTATATATACCCTCCGATCCCCGGGCAATTCCAACCAGTCACAAGGCAGTCCTTTCCCGCCTTGCGCATGTGCGCAAGGCCGGCGCCGGTCAGTCTGGTCCCGGGCAGCTTTTGCAAATGCCCGGGACTCTTGCAACTTCCCACGCCTGCTTCTGCAGGCACGGGACACAACACTGAGTATCTTTGTTTTTACAATACAATTTTATTAAACTTGTTAGAGTATAAAATACAAATGAAAATGAAAATAGTGGGAAAAGAGAAAAGGGGGAAAGGGGAAAAAAGAAGTACAGAATGAAGGAGAAGAAATAAAGCATTAACGTCCTACTGTTTTCAAGGGAGTAAAATGAATATAATAATGTTGCAACTTCAACTTTTTACTTTGCTTACTCAATATATACTAGCCATTTTTCTAACAAACCCCACCCCCATGTTTAATCAGTAAATCCCAGTCAAAGTTTCATTTTTTCTACCTCAAGCACAAATTCCTGGAGCTTGAGATAGAAACAAAGTTAGATGTGTTCTTCTCTTTGATTAAACCTGTTAATATGGACATCTGTGCTAGTTCCATCTGTTTCTCCAACCATTCTTCCATTGTGGGAATTAATATATCTGCCCATTTTTTTAGCATAAAACATTCTCTCTGCTGTCAACATGTATAACAACAAAGTTCCAATTTTTTAAAAGTTCTTTAACTATTAAATCTAAAAGAAAAGTCTCTGGTTTAATTTGTATATTTTGTATTAAAATACAAATCATATTCCAGTATTTATTTGTTTGTCACAAGTCCACCAAAGATGGCAGAAGTTCCTTCCTTCCATTTACATTTCCAACATACATTTGAAGTATTTTTATGTATCTTTGACAACTTATCAGGTGTTAAATGTCAATGTTACATCATTTTATTTAAAAAATCTTTTAAGTTATAGTTCAATGAAAATTTTAAATCTACATTCTGTTCCTATTGTTCAAGCATTATATTATACCCAAAATTCTTTTCTCATTGAATCATTGTTGTTTGCAAGTTCTGAGTAGCTCTAACATAATCTTCTCTTTTGCTGTTTTGAATATGTCCCTAGCACATCCTTAGCATAGTTTTGAAAGTGTGAATGGGAAGCAATTTGATTTTGGGGTTGGATTGAAATGCAAAAACTCCAATTACTAAAATCCAGAAAACAACTAGTATAGATTAATGGTTAAAGGGTTGGATTAAAATTTAGGAGATCACACACCCAGTGAGCCATGAAGCTTAAAAGATCTTTGCTCTATTTATCTTACTTTCCCCAAGTTTGGGATGAATACAAATGGACACAATCTAAAGCTGTTTTGAGGAAAATCAGGATGAATAAATAAGTAACCTGTCTGTCTTTTCTGCTCAAAAGAATTGAATTGAATCTAAACAGAAGCAAGCCAATCTATGTTAATTGCTTATAGCAGCTAACACAAATACATGAACATAATCCTTACAAAACTCAGTAGTGGGGGGTGGTGGTTTTTTTTAGCAGATAAGTATATAATTGCTTGGTTAACTGTAGCTTAAATCTTTGGTCAAGGGACTTGGGATTTGTGCAAACAGAAAATGTGTACCACCTGCTTTGGGAATGCAAGTTTCTAATTAGTTTCCAGTTTCTTGAATGAAAAAAAAATGTATAACCTCTAAATTAGCTAGTAATAAAATCCACTAATAAGGCAGTTCTATTACTATTTGTATACATACTGTGTATTATATAGCCTAAAGCAGTCTTAAAAACATGCTAAGGTAGTCTTTTCAATCTTGGAAACATTAAGATGTGTGGACTTCAATTCCCAGAATCCTTCAGCTAGAATGCTAGAACCACACTTCCAACATCATACTGGTTCAGGAACATATATATATATATATAATCTTGAGTTTCCATAATAGAGATGCGTTTCCATGGCTAAACAAAATTTAACATTTTTTTAAAAAAAGAAATGTTGGCATTTGTCAAAATGATAACTAAGTTTCTGTTCCCAATCCAATTGCATTTTATTCTCTGATTATGTTTTCTTATCTAAAGAAATTCAAATAACTGTTTGAGGAAGAGCGATTCCATGCAGATACATTATATATAATAAGATAAAAGTAGATTTGTCATAACTAAATCTAATGCTGTTGCTATGTCTCATGAGTGGAAAAAAATAAAAGAAATGGTACACTTTTACATCAAGTTTCTCATTATATCATTGATTTTAAAAAGTGGTGAAATATCCAACTTTCCCTATCCTTCTGATTAAGTCTGTCCACATTACCCTGTTTTTAACTTTAATAATCCACATCAAAATGGTATAAAATCAATAGGCATTCTGTTATTCTCCGAAAGGATGCACTGATCATAGTAATCCACTCTATACTTTTGAATAACCTCTCCTGCTCTCTTGTTATTAAACAGTATCCGGGACAAGATGGATCTCCATGGGAAACAGTCTTTTAGAAGCAGAGTAATAGTCTCCTAGGACCACATTCTGGATCTAGCCAATAACTGTACAGATGTCTCAGACCAAGATATCACTTCCTTGTTGAAAGTCTTCCCTCTGCCTCCTTTAAGCAACATTACATCTGCAAGGGGGTATTAATCACCTACTTTAATCAGGAATCCAATGCTACCTTTGCCAGCAAGGGTGAATTTCATTTCTGTAAGTTCTGCAAAATAAAATAAAAAATCTTATACCTCTATGACCAATTTCAATACTGGACAGCAAGAGGACATCAATTTGTGCAATTGTAAGGGATGTTAAGACGTCTCCTACCTGGCAAAAAAGACACAGTGCTATCACGTTTTATATAGATTCAAGGGGGCAGAGAGGTAAGCACTTTTCATTGGCACATGATATGCTTTCTGGAGGTCTTGTTCTGTGCTAAATCTAATCACCTGAGTGTTGT
>NW_015387095.1:270874-273536 GCF_001527695.2 Protobothrops mucrosquamatus
CTTTATGCCTTGCCAATAAACCAAGAGCTGACTGTCACTCGACTCGTGTCTTACTGCCTGCGCGATCTAACACTGGCGACGAAGGTGGGATCCCAGTAAGACTGCACGACAAGGGCAACCTCGTGGCAAGCAATCTACTTCGAAGCAAGAGCTCCTCCACGCAGCCTTCCGAAGCAAGAAACTATCCGTGACTCCAAGAGGACTTCCACCCCGAAATTCTCGTCTTCCCTACCGGCATTCAACCCAGAAACGAACGACTGGGACGCCTACATGGGAAGATTCGAGCTACACCTGGCCGGGAATGGGCAAAAAGGCATTCCCGGGGATCAGAAGAAGGCTTTATTCCTCGCAAACTGCGGAGACGAGGTCTACCACGTGGCCCGCTCCTGGGTCGCTCCAGCCAGCATCGAGGACACCCCTTGGGCAGATATCCAACGTCTGCTGGCTGGTCAGTACGGGATCTCCGAAGGGTTCCTAGTCGCACGGAACCGCTTCTACAACCGACGACAACGGGCGGGCGAACCCATCAGGAAGTACATCGGAGAGCTCCGATCGATCGCAGCCCGATGCGAGTTCGTCGCCCTGGAAAATATGCTGCGGGACTGACTCGTCATGGGTATAAGGGACGAGCACGTGAAGAAGCGACTCATCGTGCAGCGAAGTCTCACCCTCAGCGAAGCACTAGACGAGGCCCTCGCCGCAGAAGAGTCCGAATCCACGGCCACCGAGATGAGACAGGGTGACATCCATCGCACCCATCGCGAGCCAACCCCCGATCCAGAGGCCACCGAATCAGACGAGGCCGGCGAGGAAGAGACCGTCCATCGCACCGCTACCAGCCGGAAGCAGCGAGCATGGCGAGACGAGCGGGACGACCTCGAGTGTCCAGGGTGTCTGGGAACCACACATGAGCAAACTGTCGGTTCCTAGACACCACGTGCAGCCGCTGCCTGAGGCGAGGACACATCGCAAAAGCATACCGAGCCTCGCACCTGAGTTCCAGGAAACAGCGTTCGCCCCCACGGAGGCACACATCTCCACCACGACGATCCCCACCGCGCCGCTCACCGCCACGCCGCTCGCCGCCCCATAGACCGTGTGAGAACAGATGGAAGGGGTCAGCCCGACCCGAAGGGAGGCGTGACCAGAGAAGGGGCTACGATGACCAGGACGAGCGCAAGGTGCACCACATGGTTGTCAGCCACACCAACTCGACTGGCGCGGAAAAGTTTTTCGCAACAGTCATGATCGGGAGGCGACCATGTAAGATGGAGGTGGACACGGGATCCATCTGTTCCATCATGTCATGGGACAAGCTCAAAGGACTGCTGCCGGAGCTGTCCCACACCGCCCTGGAGAAACNATGCCCGTTGCTGGTTGGCTAACTAGCAACAGGGTCTTGCCAGCCAATGGAATTGTGTGATTACAAGCCAGGGGAATCCCATAAAAGAGGGCTCCCCTGGCCCAGAGAGCCAGTCCGGATTTACTTTATGCCTTGCCAATAAACCAAGAGCTGACTGTCACTCGACTCGTGTCTTACTGCCTGCGCGATCTAACACTGAGAGATCCTCTATTTGTGCACCACTTGTCATCCAACTTACTATATCACTCTCAGATCCTTACTAAACCAAGAAGATGGTTTGCCTCTAAGAAAGGGGAGAGAATACTTAAGAGGGGTAGTTGACTACCAAGATCATTTTGGCCTTCAGCCAGGACTCCACCAGCATGGAGCAACAGATGAAATAAGAAATTCCTCAAGTGTATTAAAAAAAAGCATCCAGATATCACTTCTGGGTTGGGCCACTTTGATGGTCTTCTAATCTCAGTTTGAGAATCAGTTTAGTCTAGCTATTAAGTCACTAGGCTAGAAACCAGAAAACTGTGAGTTCTGTTCTTTGCCTTAGGCATGAAAGCCAGCTGGGTGACTTTAGGCCAGTCACTCTCAGCCCATAATATCAGACTCAGGTGACAAGTCAGTTGATCAATTCCTGTTGCAACCAATGGATCAATACTCAATTGATCTGAAAAAAGCAGGTCCTGCATTTGCAGAGAGAACATGAACAAAAATATTCATAAAAGAGTTGTTCCAGCTACAAATCTATGTCTCTGTCTCTCTGTCTCTCTGTCCGTCCATCCATCCATCCCATCCATCCATCCATCCATCCATCCATCCATCCATCCATCCATCCATCCATCTATCTATCTATCTATCTATCTATCTATCTATCTATCTATCTATCTATCTATCTATCTATCTATCTATCTATCTATCTATCTATCTATCTATCTATCTATCTATCATTTCCCATTCAATAGTTTCTCATGAAGAATTGTGGAGAATTCATTTGTTTTATGTTTTTTTAAAAAAAAAAACCATGTAGAAAGGCATGCACAGTGTAAAAAGGCGCATCTGTGGACTTATCTTCAGCAATTTACGATAGCCTCCAATTGGCCTCTTTGAAATAATTAGCAGCTATAATTCTGACAGTTTAATGGCAATACTGTTAGGTAACTGTGGATAAGGTTGTATCCTGAAACATTTATTTAAATTTGTGGGTATAAGGTATTCCATTTGCTCCAATTATTTTGAAGTTAAAATTACTTTACAGGAATATCATCTGGATGATTCAATTTTATTGCCATTTTGCATGACAACAAAATG
>NW_015387095.1:274379-286373 GCF_001527695.2 Protobothrops mucrosquamatus
TAATTAGCAGCTATAATTCTGACAGTTTAATGGCAATACTGTTAGGTAACTGTGGATAAGGTTGTATCCTGAAACATTTATTTAAATTTGTGGGTATAAGGTATTCCATTTGCTCCAATTATTTTGAAGTTAAAATTACTTTACAGGAATATCATCTGGATGATTCAATTTTATTGCCATTTTGCATGACAACAAAATGCTTTGATTCCGTTTGTGTGAAGCATCTATTTTGCATAATGTTTCTCAATGTGGAAACCAGCTACTGTAGTGAATAGTTCATTTCAATTAATACACTGTTATTCCTCCCACAAGGCCAATGGCAAATGCTTTCTGTTGTTATGCAAAATATTGATTGAATCTGGCAGCTGTTCATTATTGCAGAAATATTACTTGTAAAGTCATGGCTTTAATTTCATAATGCTTCACATTGGAAAGTTGCAGTTCTATATTCTAAATATAAAATTAGCTTCAGTTGTCTTATTGCTTATTTTATGAATGTATTTTCAATTTATTCAGTGTTATTCCCTTCCTTATAAGGACTGCTGTTATCTATCACAGCGTATTTTGATTGTGCTTCTGTTAAATATAGATTTGCTTTATTTACACAAATTGCAATGTGAAATTATTTCCAACATTGCATCACAGCAGGAATAGAACCACTGCTGTTCCTGCCATTTTCCCCCTGTAAAATAATTTTGTCCATTAGCAATAATTGGAAGAAATAAATTTAGGTGAATTCTACTAGAGTTGGTCTAGATTTTGGAACATTCTGGAGTGATAGCAGAAACCTGGAAAAATTTAGGACCATTCATATACAAAATACAGAATAACAGAATTGGAAGGAACCTTGAAAGTCTCCTAATCTAACTCCCTATACCATTTCAGACAAATGGTTTTCCAATCTCTTCCTAAAACCCTCCAACGTTGGCACACAACTTCTGGAGTCAAGTCATTCCACTTATTGTTCTGTTTGTGTGTTTGTGGGCTGGGGGAGGAATATAGCAGATTATGAGTTTAGTGCTTTCTCCACTGCAAAGTCTGATGATAGTGAATTGCTCAAATTATTTTACCAAAAATAATCCCTTCTGTTGGAAATCTTTTATTTCTTTATGCATAGTTGGTCATTAATATAGGACCAAAAAGAAGCTTTCTCTACATTTTTTTTAAAAAAAACATAATTTCTATTTAGGGGTATAGGCATTGTCTCATTCTGAAGATTTCAACCAAACTAATTGCTTGCCTGCTTGCCCATCTACCTACCTTTTGATTCTCTGAATTGGTAAGGAAGGTATGGATAGCTGTGATGCTGCTACAATCACCCATTAAGTGTTTGGAAATGTTGGGCAACTTCAGGAAATGTCATCAAATGGAGGAAGACCTTTGCCTTCTGTTCAGAAACAAAAACATCAAAGGAAGAGAGAATATATCTTTGAAAGCTTTGGCGCCTAACCCAAAAAATACATATTTTATTCTTTCTCTGTCAATCATGGGAAGAATAACTAACAGCATTCAAACTTTAAAAGGAGAAATGATGGAAGACATAGAATAACAGAACAGAATAAAATCTGAGAGGGGGAGTGCAGGCTAGGGTTTTCTCAGAAGAAATAAAAAATCTTGGCTTCAAAAGTGTGGTATCGAAAAGGGGAGCTCTCTGTAACAATTAGGTATACTTGGGGAGAGAGGTAAACCAGGCAAAATGTGTCAGTTTGTATATAGTAATTACTGAATAAGTGATTAAAAATTCTAACAACGTTAAAAGGTGAAAGAAACATATAATTGCATTGCAGAGTAGCATACTTTCAAACAATAGATTAATGAATGGAACATGGTGATAGATTATGAAGATCTGCAAGAAAAATGTAGGATTAAAGATAATTACCGGAGGAATATCTACGAGCTTAATGCTGCAGCAAAGATAGAATTTTGTTCTTTTGTTCTCTTTATTTCATTTTAATATGAAGATGACAACGTCCAATAAAGCTAATAATTGTAATGAAAGTAAAGCAATGCTTGACCATATCTACAGGAAACAGAATTTACATATATGGATACACACATTCCAGACTGATACTTTGAAAACTTAAAAAATATAATTTTGCCCAAAAGACAATCAACAAGGCGTATGCATGTATATGTATACATATGTGTGTGAACTAATATTAACAATATAGTATCTTTATCTAAACATTAAGAAATAAGGAGAAAAAGGGGGGCATGATGGCTCAGCAGTTAAAGATGCTGAGCTTGTCAGCTGGAAAGCTCACAGCCTAGGTTCAAGACCCCAGTGCTGTATGATGGGTGAGCTTTCCTTACTAGCCCCACCTCTGTCCACCTAGACAAGTGGTTCTCAACCTGTGGGTCGGGACCCCATTTGGGGTCGATCGACCATTTCACGGGGGTCGCCAAGCAAGGCTGTCTGCCATTTTTTTTGTCTGCCATTTTTTCCCCTTTTCTGGCGGGTGCCTTACCTCCCTTGGGCTGGGCCAGCTGGTGGTCGGCCTGCTCAGTCTCTGCCGCTTGCCAGCTACGCCTCAGCTGGTGCAGGGGGCGGAACCACGCATGTGCGGCGCTCCCAGGCAGGGAAAGTCCTTGACTTACGACCGGTTGGGTAGTCCTCGACTTACGACCGGTTTAGTCCTTGACTTACGACCGGTTTAGTCCTCGACTTACGACCGGTTGGGGTCGCGGCATTAAAAAGGTTGAGAACCACTGACCTAGAAGTTCGAAATCATGCAAATGCAAGTAGGTAAATAGGTACCACTTTGTTGGAAAGGTAAAAGCATTCCATATGCCTTGGCATATAGTCAAGCACATGATCACAGAAGTGTCTTCAGACAACGCTGGTTCTCTTGGTTAAGAAACAGAGATGAGCGCCACCCCCGAGGAGTCAGACACGACTGGGCAGGGAAAAACTTTACCTTTAAGGGGGGGAGGGAAGAAAATTGATAGTTCTTGAATTCACTTTAGAATTTACAAATTAAAAAGAATCCTTTAATAAATTAATAAGAAAAAATAGCATCCCAAAATGTTCAAACCTTCCTAATTCTACAAGTTGCCTTTTAGGATCCCTTCCTAATTGCGGAATGAGATCTCCTTTTAATTTTTATCCATTGGAAGCTTGTAACCCTTTCCAGGTATCACTTTCCCCTTGGCTTAAGTTATTTTTATCTCTCACTGTCTCAAAGTGGACTCTATCTACCTTTGCAAAGTTTTCATGCAAAGCATAATTAATTAAAATAATTTGTTAAAGTTTTCTGACACAAGATTTGTAATGGCCATGATTTAAGTTATCATTTCAATGTGATGGGAAAAATGGTCAGGAAGAAAAGGTCTGCTGTGGTAATTGGCCATGCCCAGATGTCAACTATGTGGCAGTTCCATTCTCTTCATTGTTTGCTTGAGTGCTTCCTGGACAATTTTTGTTGGTCACTTGTAGAAATAAAATTCTGCTGCCTTTTAGTGTTCAAATAAATATGTAGGCTGTGACAACTTTGTTCTTCCAAGGTGCCAGCAACATTTTTGAGTAAAGCGACAGATTTTTCCTCATCTCTTAAATGACATCTCAGACATCTTGCCTCTAAATACCATTTTGATCAACTATTTCCATTCCTGATCCCTCACTCACAGTAAAAGGAGGTATTTTTTGTTTCTTATTGCACATCCCAACAATATATAATTTTCCTAAAGTGGGTACTAGTTTCAGTATATCACACTTTCTGAATATCATAGTGGAACATCTGTTTTAAAGATTCTATGTGTTGAATAATTTCTTAACTAATTTATAAGTTTTCTCCTTGCCACTTTTGCTGAATACTTCAGTCCCTTTCGTACGGTATTATAGTTTTCGTGGAATCTTAACGTATTCCGACCTTTTCCCCAAAAGTTTCAGTGTTTTCTGTTTTATTAATCTTTGAACATCAGTAAGTTTATTTGTCTCCACACAGACAATTGATATCGAAATGACTCAGTTTTATATTGAAATTAAGTATGATTACCTAACTCATCTTTGATTACAGACAATGATGTTTTTATTTTTATAATTTTATAGCTGTCTTTTTCACGCATGTAATGCTAATAGATGATGAGACTGTATTTCAAGAACTTAGGCCGGTTATATGAAAAAAAAGGCTACAAGTTGAGTTTTTCTTTTGGTTCTTTATTTCTAGAGCAGGCAATCCCTGGTCTCAGAATAAACTTCATAAAAACCATTCTATTGAAGGAAATGTGCAGAATGATTTCCAGTGTTTGGGGCAGGAATGTAGCAGGATAAGCTGTAGGCTTACTTTTTCAGAGGTTTTACCAGTGTATAAAAAACAAAACCGAAAAGGCCAGCGTATAGCAGAATTTAATATGTAACTAAAGGAGTGGTGTAAAGGGGAAGGTTTTGGTTATATTAGTCACGATGTCTGCAGCTGGTCCAATGAAAAAGTGTACAAAAGAGATGGCTTGCATCCATCAAAGAAAGGGACTGAGTTACTCAGCAATAAATTCACAGATTTTATGGAGAAATATTTAAACTGAACAATGGGGACAGTGAGTTAATTGATACAGAACATTCCTGTCCCCAGCAATCTAAAAATTATAGGGTTATCAATGTATGCAATATAGAGGTGTGTGTGGACAAGAATATCAACCTAGCTGTCAAGCAAAATCAAGCCTTTAATATTGAGTGCCACACCAAGTGCACTAATCAAATTGGTGGTAAGAAAATAGGGGAACTCAGGCACCACACAGGTTATGTAGAAAGTAAATACAGGGTCAATCATAAAGGATTCAAATGTCTATACACCAATGCACAGAGCATGAGCATTAAACAGGGTGAACTAGAAATTCAGGTAAATGAGGGCAGATATGATATTGTTGCCATTACGGAAACTTGGTGGGATGGAACACACAGCTAGAGGGATTTAAATTATTTAAAAGAAACAGACCAAATAAAAGAGGAGGTGGAGTTGGTCTCTATATAAGAAATAACTACATCTCTACAGAAATAGAGCACAACAATGCTGAAAACTGTCTCTAATGCATTTGGATCAATATAAAAGGGGGGGAATGACATTGCCATAGGTGTATACTATAGGCTACCCAACCAAACTGAAATTCTTGGCCATCATGGATCAGAGACATGTAGAAAGAACATATCAAGAAAACATTCTGTAAATACTCCATAATGATTTTAAACCACAAAGAAATTCAAAATAACTTTGAAAATATAAATCAATCTATTTCCAAGTTAACTCTACAACAAAAAAAATTCCCAGAAAACAACAACAGAGAAGGAGCAGAGAAAACAAATAAGTGGATACAAAATTGAAAATAGAGACTTAAACATGAAACTTAACAAAACAAGGAAACATGATTTAATCCTAGTGGGGAAAAAATTACAAGAATTGGAAAAAATAACTTAAGACTACAAAATAAATCCGAGGGCAAGAAAACAGATTGGATAAAATGGACTGTAGAGATGTCAAGAACATCAGAGAGAAAGGAAATGATAAGAGAAGCAGAGAGAAAGAAAAGGAAAAAAAAAGATTTTCAACAAACATGGAAAGGCAGAAGCTCCATACAAAGACATTTCATCTGATTTACTTTTTATATCTACAGTAACATTTCTAAACATATGGAAAGACCTTTTGACTCAGCAAAACACATTGATCAAGACAGATAATGGGCAAAGAAAAAAGACTAAAGTGGAAATCAAAAAAATAGATGATGGGACCTACCAGAGAGATTACTTAAAAAAGAAACATTTGTTTGAATATAGTTAAAGAAATAGAAAAGATTTGGACTATATATAAAATTCTAAGAGGGATGAATCTCTTAAATAATATACTATGCTTTTTTCCTCTTCTTTATTCTATTTCTTGATATGAGTTATATAAAAAAAGTTGAAATGGCTTAGATAAAGGAAATATATTAGATTTAAATGTGATTGAATTTAAGAAAATTATAATGGATAAAAATGTTTTGAATAAGAGTTAAAGGACTAGAGGACTAGATGTATTAAATGGAATATTTAAAGATTAAACTTATTTTAATTATGGTTAAAAAGAATAAGAAATTTTGGAAACAAATATATATTAGCTCAGGAGGGATATATATTTCAAGTAGTATGTTATTTTTAAAGTTTGTTTACTCTTGCTCTCCTTTCTTTTTCTTTTTTTTTACTGTTTTGTCTGTTCCTTAAGTAATGTAAAAGTTTTGAGATGGTTCATATGGAAAAAATAGATTTAAATTTTTAAATGTAATTAATTTTTGTGAAACTCTTAACCAGTAAGAATATTTTGAATTTTGTGGAAGAAACAAATTTAAATAAGGACTGTAATAGGATCTATGATAGGGCAACCAGAATGATCGGATAGAAAAGAAATATTATATTGATGTGATTATTATTTTTAGGAAAATTGGGAATATATATATATATATATATATTTAATTGTTATCTATCAAAATAACAAGAATTGTATTATTTATTTATTTATTTATTTAATTTAATTTAATTTATATGCCGCCCTTCTCCCGGCGGGACTCAGGGCGGCGCACAACATACTTAAAACCAAAACATATATACAATCCCCCCCTTAAAACCGAATTAAACCAAATTTAAAGTTGTGTCTTCCAAATTCCTAAAAAAAACTCAATGTTTGCAAAAGAGGACATTTTTGGGAAAAGAGGAAATCAACTAAAACCATTATGTGGATTATGGATTACAGAGCTCAATTGTTAGTGATTGTTTAACAAATGTAAACCCAGACAACACACTGTTCATCAATTATTAAGTGATTTATGTTTTTTAAAAAATCAATAAATTACAAAAAAAGGAAGCACATCACAATAGTAATGGGGGGCTTTAATTACCCTGACATCAACTGGGAGCCAACCTCTGCACCAAGTGGAAGAATAAACAGATTCCTGACAAACCTAGTAGACAACTTTATCTGCCAAAAAGTAAAGAAGGGAACTAGAAGATCAGCCATATTGGAACTCATTCTCACTAACAGAGGTGAAATGATAGAAGGTGTTGAAGCCACAGGAACCTTGGGGGGGAATGATCATGCAATATTGGAATTCAACATTATGCAAGCACAAGCAATAGATCACAGTTGAACTAGAGTCTTGGAATTTAAGAAAGCTAATTTCAATAAACTTAGAGAGAACTTGGGAAGGATTCCATGGATGAGAATCCTCAAGCAAAAACAACTCAAGAAGCTTGGGAAATTTTGAAAAGTGATATTATAAAAGCCCAATCTAGCACAATACCATTGAAGAAGAAAAATTATAGCTCTCAAAAGAAACCAACAGGGCTGTATAAAGAACTCTCTGATAAATTGAAAGACAAAAAGTATAAAAAGAGGAAAGAGGGGCACATAACTAAGGCAGAATATCAGCAAATAGCCTGAGCCTTCAAAGATGAAGTGAGAAAAACTAAGGCTCAAAATGAACTAAGGCTTACAACAAAAATCAAAAATAACAAAAAAGCTTTTTTTGACATGTAAAAAAATAAGAAAAAAGTTAAGGAAATGATTGGCCCATCAGTGGGAGAAAGTCACAAGAAGGTGACAAGCAACAAGGAGAAAGTAGACCCATTTAACTCATTTTTTGCATCTGTCTTTACACAAAGGGAAAAAACAGTCCAACCTATCAAAAACAGTACTGTAAAAAACAGATTAGAAACACAAGTTAAGATAGGCAAGAAAATGGTAAGTGAGCACCTGTCCACCCTAGATGACTTCAAATCACCAGGACCAGATGGATTACACCCCAGGTTTTGAAGGAACTGGCAGATGTGATTTCAGAACCATTGAACTATATATTTCAAAGATCCTGGAGCACTGGGGAACTACCAGAGGACTGGAAAAGAGCTGATGTAGTTCCCATCTTCAAAAAAGGGGGGAAATGGATCCAGGAAATTACAGACCTATAAGCCTGACCTCAATACCTGGGAAAATTCTGGAAACGATAATCAAGCAACGAATCACTGAACACCTAGAGGCAAACAAAGTCATTACCAAAAGCCAACATGAATTGTCAAAAACAGATCATGCCAGACAAATCTTATTGCATTATTTGACCAAGTAATAAAATTAGTGGACCAGAGTAATGCTATGGATATAATTTATTTGGACTTCAGTAAGGCATTTGATAAAGTAGACCACAACCTACTACTTGATAAGATAGAAAAATGATCTCCTCTAGAAGATGAACAGAAAATCTAGAGCTCCCCATAACATTTTGTCTCTGGACACAGAAGATTTGCACATATTTACTGTTCAGTTTTATGAAACCCATTCACTTGCTGGAGACAAACAATCTATTCAATAATTGAATACACACTGCTTTCTACTTTCTGTAGTTCATATAGCAGCATATATACCAGCTATTGTATTATGGGAAGTCAGCACCCCTCCAGAGAAGGAAATATTTGGGGGAATATTAAAAAGGCAGAATATTATATTTTCCCAAAGGATCTTAAAGGCAGAAAAGCAGGCCCAGTTTTTCTGGCCCAAGCAGAAACTAAGCAGGCTAGCTTTGTAGAAATGCAGATTTGATAATCCCATTCAGAAAGACTGAGGGCCCAATCATGAGTAAATACTGCCTGCAGAAGCCCATTCAAGACAGGATCTTTCAAAATCCCTTGGAGCAAGACTTGATAACTAACAACAGCAGAGTGATAGGATTAGAATCAGCAACCCCTCACCCAAAAATCCAACACAGGACATAGTCGTCAGCCACATCCCCAGAGAAGCAGGATATGACCTTTAGGACATAATAGGACACCATTAGAATCCCAAAAAGGCACACTGAACCTCAGGTCAAAGTTCATTGCACAGGAACAGGAACAGGAACAGGAACAACCTCAGACAGGAACAACTTCAAACATAAAGCCCAAAGAAAGTATAAAAACCCATCCCATTTTGTCAGCCACCCCAGAACCATGCTGTGTCACTGAAGTTTCTGGCAACTAAATAAATAGAACCTTCTTTCCTAAGCAGTCTCCATTTTGTTTATTCCTGGCTTGGATTGGACCCTGGTGAAGATTTTTCTTTTAACAATTTCAACAGTATGGATAGCCCCTGCCTCTGGCAAGTTTGAAGAAAAAATGATTTGTACTTGTATAGGTTTTTCTGTGGTTTGGGACTCTATACAAACTTACTTCTTCTCAGAGGTTCTTTGGGATTGATTGGGGAGCCAGAGGCATTTATATGAATATATGTTTGGACTATTAGTAAATAGATAAATTACATAAATAAGTAAAAGAAAACTCACTAGAAATCTGAAGAATAAACTTTATTTTAGCAAAAGGACCAGTTATTTTTCAAGTATTTAGTCTTTGCTTAGGTACTTTTTCATATTTGTTTTTCCTAGCTTCACTACTGTTATAATTCAGAAAGAACTTTTATTATTTATTTTTTTTCTTTTCTGCATGAATCTCATATCGAAGGAAGGAAGGAAGGAAGGAAGGAGGGAGGGAGGGAGGGAGGGAGGGAGGAAGGGAAGGAAGGAAGGAAGAAAGAAAGAAAGA
Organism: Protobothrops mucrosquamatus; assembly: GCF_001527695.2. Lineage (NCBI taxonomy): Eukaryota > Metazoa > Chordata > Lepidosauria > Squamata > Viperidae > Protobothrops > Protobothrops mucrosquamatus. The sequence goes on from NW_015387095.1 coordinate 283,903, forward strand.
AAGAAAGAAAGAGAAGGAAAGGAAGGAAGGAAGGAAGGAAGGAAGGAAGGAAGGAAGGAAGGAAGGAAGGAAGGAAGGAAGGACTTCAAATCTATTTTGGAGACCTTGCTGCCCCAGAGCAGAATTAAATTCTTACTAAAAGTATTAAGTAAGTTTATATTAAATGATAACATTTTGAATACTGTCAAATCAGGAAAGAAACAGCTGGAAGTGACACTGTAATTTAATGTAATGAAATTAGAACTAATTCTCTACTGCATAGAAAATCATGACAAACTGATCAGAAGCTCTGATATGATGTTATATTACATGAGCCTCTCATGAAACTATAAACTGTAAAGCCATTCAGCGGTCTTTCTCCTTAAGTCTCTTTTTCTGGGGTTAATAATATTTACTGTACGCACAGTCTTTTTTGACAAGCAGCAGCAATACATACCTGCCTGAAACTTAAAAAAGAAAAGAAAAGACATGGCTCTTACAGTAAGCATGCCCATGGTCAGTCAAAGCATCCTTGAAGATCTGCCTATATCAGTGGTGGCAAACCTATGGCACGTGTGCCAGAGGCAGCACTCAGAGCCCTCTCTCTGTGGGCATGCGTGCTGTGCCCTGGAGATGGCTAGGGACTGGCCCCCGCCGCCCTGGCCCCACCCACCCAATCTGCCATGACCACCGCGGCCACACCCACCCGGCACCCAGTGATAAATAAGTGGGTTTTGGGTTGCAGTTTGGGCACTGGGTCTCTAAAAGGTTCGCCATCACTGGCCTATATTTTCACCCAAACTTTCAAATGAAGCCTACCTTCTTGTTCCAACTTCTGCAAATGGAAGTCTTATTTCTATAAACAGCATTACCTTTAAACCCCATTTGCAAGAGATGGGGAAAGAGAGTAAAGGGAGGAGGGTTCCTCATAAGCAGTGCCCTGAAATAACTCCATGTCTCTTCCAACAGATGCTATTTTATGGAGGCATTTCTTGTATAAGTCAAACATGTTGCAAATATTGGGACCATAAGTGTAAGACCTTCTTAAGAGAAGCTGAAGGAATGGGAGCTTCTGACCAAATTACAAGGCCATTATCTTCCTCATTCCAAACCTATTTCATAATTAATTTTTCCCATTACATTTTCCCATTTTAACCTCTATCCCCAGCAAGGATACATTTCTGAACTGAACTCATATTTACCCCCAGGCACATCTCTCTATTTTCCTCTTTCCTCTGTTCTGGAAAATGACTATCACTCAAAGTATACAGACTGAAATAGGTTTTTAAGAGCAGACTGGACAGTCACTTGTCTGGTATAGGATCTCCTGCTTGAGCAGGGGGGGTTGGACTAGAAGACCTCCAAGGTCCCTTCCAGCTATATTCTGATTGATACTGATTGATTGAATCATTCCATGCAGGAACTTTGGATTCTGCAGCTCTAGTCTTTGATTCATAGCCTCTGAGATCTATACATTTCTGGTCAGGCACAGAGCTGATTAGCAGAAAGTATCAGGCTATTCAGGTCAGGTTCCTTTGAAGAAATGGCAACTTTAGCTGGTAGAACCATGAGGAGTGGACCTGGAAGGGACAACTCCAGTGGTGGGATTCAACCAGTTCACACCAGTTTGGCAGAACCAGTTAGGGTTGCCAGGTCTGCTTCCAAAAAATAGCAGACAAGCGGGGGGGGGGTGTTAAGTAGTAAAAAAAGTAGACTGTACAGCTTTAGATTACGTACCATTTCATCATAAAGCTTTTGAATAAAAAAATGTCCACTATTTTGTGAAAAAAAATAGTGAACATAATGTGAAAAAGTGGACTGTCCACTCAAATAGTGGACACCTGGCAACCCTAGAACCAGTAGCTAATTTTTTTGTTGCCCAGGCCCAGAATGGACTTCCAGAAGTGGCATCCACACAGAGAACCAGTTGTTCACATATTTGAATCCCACCACTGGACAACTCCTGGGAGCTTTACCAGGCAATCTTAAAGAGTGCTGGAAACCACATTTGTACAACCTGTTTAGGAATGTTTCCTTGGATATACCAATCTCCATTTGGAACTTATTCACTTGTTCAGGCTGATTCTCTAGTAACATAATTTTTGGCCTTGGAATAACCCTCTTGCTTCAGTATCTTAGTGGCCTACAAGCTTTTGACCTTGGCTTTCAGACTGTCCTTTCCTTCTTGAAACCTATGTCCAGATTGTAAATCCTTTAGGACTAACATAAATTTTAACCAGCCCTCTGTAAATTATTGTTCCTACCTATAGTGGAGTAATAATAGCAACTACAGTCACCCATTTCAAGTTGTTGGAAAAGGGATGAGGTAGATATTGAAACAAATGAAACAAGGAAGAGACAAAGGAAGCTGGTACTTAACAACCCTGATGAGACTGTGCAGACATATTAGAAGCTAATATGTCCTAAATTATTGTATTACTGAATTAGTGTTATAGGGGGTATTAATTTGATGTGCAATTTAGGCTTAGTGA
>NW_015387096.1:0-21338 GCF_001527695.2 Protobothrops mucrosquamatus
TTTTTTTTTTTTGGCTTGGGAGCTCCTTGTGAAAAATCTATGCCAGTTCACTCTAAGAACAGATATTAGGTCCTCCTATGTAAAATGTTGAAGAAGAAAAACATCATTTTTTTCTTATAGAGACTGAATTCCAATTGCATTTTACAGTTTAGAACATCCATTATTGCAAACCAGCCAAATAAGTGTACTGCAAGTTGCACTACCAGTTGCCCTTTTATAATTCAAAACTCAGATTTCACCATGAATGCATTAAATCTTCCCCCATCAGAATGCCATACAAAATAAAAAGCAGTATAAACAACTAATAGCAACAACATAGAAAATGGATTTAATAAAGCAAGGAAGCAATTAGTTTCAGCTGCCAAATCCAACAATTCCACCTTCTTTTTTCTCATTTTGGCACTGAATCACCTTATTAGAAAGCCATGTGCCAGCAGTAATGTGGGAGAGGAACATATAATTTCTATGTTCGTAGGAAAAACTTTGCTTCCCCAATAAAGAGTCTGTGGCTCCAACCGATTTCACGGGAGGTTTAACTGGTCAGCCTGCTGAAACTTATTAAGATATCCAGAACAAAAATGACCCTCTTGTGGATTAAAAAAAGGTATATTGTGAGGTGGGCTACAACTATGGCTTTATGCAGACAAGTTCAGCCTGAATTTCAAAATACTAGGCGCTAATAATAATTTCTATTTTTAATAAGGGTAACTCAGACCATCCTATGATGTACAATCAATTAGGCTGCTAAACACAATCAATAGTATCTATGGTAGACATCTCTGTTTAACAATGTGAGACTGGTGGACTTAGTAAACATACTGGCAGAGGAACAAGTCAACTTTATAGCCTGTTTCATTATAATTAACCAGTTCCCAGTATATTTAACTAATGTAATGAAGAAATAGATGAAAAAGCTAAACTAAGATATAAAATATGGAATAAGCCTAACAATTGATTGCCACTTATTCACTCTTATTTACACACAGGTCATTTGTCATTAAATATGCCCTACATAAAATGGGTTAAACAAGGATGTATCCTCAGTCTCCCTCTGTATAACTTTTATATTAACTTGGTAGTTGAATGTTTAACCAAATATGAAACTTCACCTAAAATTGCGCATTGGGCACATAATTTTACAGGTGCTGATGTTGATGATGCAATAACTCTTCCTTAGCTAATGGCAGGGGTAAGAAGGCATAAAGTACAGGTTGTCCTTGACCTATGACCACAATTGAGGCCCAAATTTCTGTTGATAAGCAAGGCAGTTGTTTTATAACCTTTTTTGCCACAGTTGTTAAGTGACTCACTGCAGCTGTTAAGTTAGTAACACAGTTGTTAAGTGAATCTGGCTTCCCCATTGACTTTGCTGGTTAGAAGATTGCAAAAGGTGATCACATGACTCTGGGACACTGCAACAGTCATAAATACATGCCAGTTGCCAGGCCTCTGAATTTTGATCAGATGACCATGGTTGAGGACTGCCTGTACACTAATTTTTTATAGAGAGAATAATAAGTGGAGCTTTTAATGTTCTCTAAAAGATTAAGAAAAATCAAGCTTTAAATATTCAGTAATTTTCTTCACTAGATACGTGTAAAGCTTTATCACCTATGATGATCTGATGTCTCAAATAGAATTATAGTTTTATGTTACTAAAGCAGAAATTGGTACAGATTAACAGTCTGGCAGTTTTGGTTGCAGATTATGCACCATTAATCATCACATATTAAAACTTCATACCTACAGGGCCTTTTAATGACGTTTTACTGTAAATTATGAGCGCCAGTCGGTTCTTTTTTCATATTTTAATTTGTTGCAAGGTTTTATCTATCTAAATATATTTATCAAGGCCACAAATGGAACTTAATTGGCGGCTGTGTCTGCATATAGTTAAGAAAATATTGGACCAGTTTTGTTCCTGCTTAGACTGTAATTGCTTGAAAAAACAATATTTTACTATTTTCATACATAAAGTTCCTGCATTAGCATTATCGATTGGGTTATTTTATAGTGCTTTACGAAAAGTATTTTTAAAGAACCTGAAGATTTTTTTCCTGATTCAATTCTCCTATTTGCTCTAAAAAACCTGGATACAATTTAACATACTTTTTACAGAAATAACCTCAGTAGCTCTTTCCACCAAAGGGTGTCTGTAATGGGGGGGGGGGGGAACCCCACCATGCAAGCTCCCTAGGCTTTTGTTTTGGTAATGCAGTTTTCCAAAAGGAAATAATTTGGTGCCCACTATGATGGTGATTTGTGCTTCTTGGATATTTTCCATTTAGGACACTAGACAAAAAAAGCAGCAATAAATCTATTATAAGTTACTCAAAAGCTAGACTGGTCCAGCCAACAAACAGAAGGCAAGAAAGAGGCTTTGGTTTCTAGATCCTTAAGATGTTGTGCCAACTGCTGTGCCCTTCCACAGAAAGGATAGGATTTTCTCTGCCTTTTCTCAGATGGCGCAAGGTTGCTGTGAGGAAGAGGAAAGTGAGCTAGCAGATGGCTTGTTTACTAACAACCAGTACAGCTATAGAGGTAATATCACCATCTGCATTGCTTGGTGAGGCCACTGAGAGTTTGCTTATGGTTGACCGTTGACTGCCACAAAATGTTAGTTCAGAGTGATCGTCCCAATAGCATTACAATATCAACTATGCAGTATAACCAGTCCTAAATTCACCTGTGACCTAAAATGATATAACTTCTCAGCTCATCAGACTGATCTAGCCATTATTCCAAAATTCCAGTTTTCAGACAGCCTTCCTGACCCGGAGACGTGCAGCTGTGTGAGATTTTAACTCTTCAGCAAGACAGACATATTTGGCGGAGGTCAGGTGGAAAAAGAGCAAAGTGTTATCTTCCTTATTTGTGTTTGTCTCCTTTTGTTGTTTTTAAAAGTAGCCGTATTCCTTTTAAAAATGTTTACGAACCTGGAAAAGAAATTATAGTTTTCCTGAGGTTTAATGTTATTGGCTGCTAGTACACATGCTATGATATGCCATTTTAACTTCATGAGTCACATCCCCACTCCCAAAGCCTTATTGAGTATGTGTTGCAGGTGAATCATTACCATAATTATGGGACTCCAAAGAAAATAAATGACAATAAACCTTTTAAGTGTTTGAAGATTTACACTGCATTCTTTTTATAATGCCAGATGGGAGGAAATGGAGTTAATTCAATCATTTTGTTTTATATACATGAGAGTCACGGAGCAAAACTCATCAAGGTTGGTTATAATGGGCTCTTGAAACCTCTTCTGTTTATGGCATGAGTGACTTATATATTCCAGTTGTAATTTGAGTCATTTTGAGTCATTTTGAATCATTTTCTGGAACAGAATACCTAAATTTACAGCTGACATTTTCTTAAAGTTCCCACTATGGACGGATGAGATAAGGCTGTAACTTAAATTGTGTATGATTTATATCTGAAAAGCAGTATAATATGTGCTATTTCACATACAGATTTGCCTTTCTTTATGGAAGAAATAAAACCAAGGATATAGCATTTTGTTCTTTTTCTGAACAATACAAATGTTAGCAGTGGGACCCAAACTGGATTCGGGGGGGGGGGGTCCTGAGCAAGAAATCAGGACAAAATGGGTTGTTTTACAATTCCAAGAATTCCCAAGGAAAGATGATGGATTTTTTTTAAAAAAAAATTGTAGAACAAATGTAAGATTTTCCTCCAATCTATCTCACTCATATAACTTCATACTATATTACAAAGAATATACTGTAACATACAAAATATCCTCTCCCTTGAAAAAAAAATTGAATGTCAAAACACCTTTTTTTTTCTTCCAGGGAAAAATCTCCAAAACTGAGGGCTGAAATAATAGAAAAGTTACTGAAATCAGATACTTACAGTTAATCCTGAGGATGGGTATCATTTTCCTGGAAAAGGTCCTGAATTTGGTATTCTGTATTGTGGTAAACCAAAATATTCAAGGGTCATTACTAGTTACCATAACATCCCACCACTTACTCTGTCATGCAGACAACTTACTCAACAAAAGCCACACATAAGATGAAATGTTGATGTTTAAGTAGTTTGAAATGTATTTTTCCAACCAGCAGATCATCATGACTTCTTTTTCCACAAACTACCTTCAAGGCCAACACCTCAAAAATAAATTTTGTCTTAAAGAAATTTAGAATGGGTAAGGAAAGAACTGTCTATTTAGACTTAACAACCTCTGCTGAATACATTTTTTGAGGCATTTCCTTCAGCCTGCAACTTCCTGATTTAAAATTATATCCTGTAGTCTACTTTTTACAGAGTTTACTTTTTCTGGCTCTTCAAACATCTTATGGGACAAGATAGAAGTCTCAAACCAAAGCAAGACAAGAGCTGCCAGATAGATTCTTTCTACCTCTTCCAGCAAAAATATAAGGCATTTTTCTCTTCTTAGATGATTATTATAGGTATGTAAAAATTATAGAAATAAAGATGATAAAGTATGAAAGACTTGCAAATAGAAGATTATATTATCTAGAATGAGAAAGGATGGTACACAATAAAAGTTTCATCTAGAAGCATCCAATGTTGGCTGACTACTCAACCAATAATTAGTTACAGAATATAGTGCTAGAATTTGGCAACATAAATGACAAATAACTTCTGGCTGACCAGCTGTGTGGTATAACATCTGTACATCAGAAGGACTTTCAAGCATTAAAGCTCTGACTTTCACATACTTTGAAATTCATTTTATAGTATATAGTAACATCAGTGATGCACAGTGCACATACACATACACATACACAAAAGCTTGTTAAGAAAATAGAAGATGCTTGTTTTGTTATGGCCCTTAGCTATAATAAAAATTAAAATGAGACCCTTGAAAATTGAAAATGGGCTGGGGGGCAGGAGCAATAATTTATATATTATTCTAGAGTTACAAAGCCAACTGCCTAAATTTGAAAATCTCTTTGACTCTGAAGTCCAGGCCAAATGGCCCTTCTACTTGCAGATGAATACATCTGTATACAATTGCGATTAATTCCTTTGGTACCTCAGTAAGGGATGAAACAATCAGAAGAATTAGGCGAATTTGTACAAAGCTGTATCTGCTTTACCACATGCTATGTAGTACATGTAAGCAAGCACTACATCAAATGTCTCAGTATCTCCAGAAAGTCCAGTTCAGTATCACTGTGAACTATCCCCATGAAGTTCTGCTACACAGATTTTTATTCTATATGAGCCTTGGCATTTCCCTCTACCACAGAGTAAATTCGAACTAGGAGTAAGTACTTCTGCTTTCGATATCAAACGGTGTATAGCTCCTTCGCAGTGAATTTGTTGGATTTTTTTTTATGTAGAGAAGCACAGTATATGAGCACTTTGGTTATGTGTGTGGCAGGCCATCGGAATGTTTGGACTGACATCGTCTCCTCCATTGCATAGCACTGTATGTATAAACAGTGAAATGAATCAGCCTTTTATTGAGACAGAACATGGGTCCAGCCAATGTTTTCACACTGACTGGTAGCGGTTCTTCAAAGTTGGAAGCAGCCTCCATTGCTGGAGATCCTGTTTAACTGGAGATCTTCTAGAGGACGTCTGCAGTTCTACAGTCTTGATTGTAGAGGAGAGAGCTAATGTATGGACCACACATTGTTTCCACTATCGCTATGTGCACTTGTACAATGAGTATATATTACATAATTCTTATATTCCCAGGTTGTAGGATCTACATGGAAAAAGAGCATGAATTTATAGACACATCCCATATGTCGAGATATTAGGTTGTTGCAGATATATCCTATATGTCGAGGCCATATATTTGCAAAACTGTTAGTTAGAATGCAATTTACACAATCCCTACTTAGCTGCAGTCATTTTTCCCTGGGAATTATAGTTCACCTTAAACAGACAGTAGCAGATTAAGCAAATTTGAGACAGTGCTGTAAGTAATGGAGCCATAGAACCACAGTGAAACAAAAGGATGCTTCTCGGCCATGAATGAAATCTATTAAATAGATTCTGAAATCTAAATAAGAATTTCATTGATGTGCCATCTCAATAATACCTCCTAGGCAAATGAAAAAGAGCATCATTTCATATTTATTCCTCTAATATTAATTTTGTCAATATTACCAATATCAGAGGCAGCACAATATGTCTGAGACACCAAGGTATTTGCTACTGAATTGAAGAGCTATTTTTAAATGATTGTGACAAAATACATAAAAATCAGACTGTAAATGTTTGTTTCGGGTTTTGTGAAACCGTAGATCAAGGTGCTCCCAATGGGCGCTATTCCTGAGTGCATCTTCTCTTTGCCATTGCCCATTTGTTTGGCCCTCTCTGAAATCAATGGGCACCATGTACAGAAAGAGAAGGTATCTGTAAACTGTCACTCCTTTCCTACAGCTCTCTTGTTTAAAGAGGGCAGGTGATCAGACAATAGCATGAAGAGGAACAGGGCCACGAGTCTCCAAAAACTGCTGGCACTCCTCTTCTGAAGAACAGGTTTCAGTCTATCTGCCTTGATTCTGAGACTACATATCGGATATCACCCTAAGCTCTGATCAGATATTTGATCTGTGAAGAGGCCTATAAAAAATCCCTTCTCACCCTTATGGGTGATTTGTGTCTTCCTTAGTTTGTGTCCTCTACCAGAGGCCTGGGAGTTTGAGGGTTCTGTGCAGTATATTAACAGTTCTAGCACTGCACTCTTCTGGAAAGAAAGCTGTTGTTGGGATCTGATTGAGCTACTCTCCCAACTTACGGTAGGTGTCACAGCTCTAAGTGTTCCTATCACCACTTGGGACCACTTTTGCCTTTATTTTCCACACCCTCTCTACTTGCACTGGTTTTATGTGACTTCTCTTTGTCCCGGATGTTCTTCCATTATTGTTCAGTTTCAAGTGTTGGTGGCTGTGTGTTACTCTGTTGTTGCACTGCAGTTGGGAGTGCACCTTGGATGGTTCTTTGGAAAACAGGGCATTTATCTTCTTGCCCTGTATTTCTCTAGTACATCTCCTTAGACTGGTAGTCAGTGCTGTCAACCTTTGTTTAGCAGGCTCCAGGTCTTCAGATGGAGTCAGGCCCTTGTATTTTCTCAATAGCTGAGTCTTATCTTCTAATCTTCACACCCCTATGTAAGTCTACTAGCTGACAAACCTGTCTCTGACCTTTATCTTAGCTTCTAACCTCATTTTCCAGGGGGGTTAGGTACCACTGTTCTTCATGATTGTGCAGTCATCTCCAGGATTACAGCAGCTGTAGCATATACCAGTTCATTGGTTTGAGTTATGGTGGTAGTAGCAATTGTGTGAAGACACTATTAGCATCTTGTAGCATACTACCTAATAGTACTTCTTCACTGAATCTTGGTAACCAGACTTGAGGGTTAAGTGTAGCTAGTTTATCAAAGTCTCATATCAGCAACGATGCTCTGTAATAGAGAGGATGGTAGTGACATTCCAGCTCCAGGTGTTGGCTGCACATCATTGTTCTATCTCAAAGCAGCTTCGTCTTCATTATGCTAAAGCATTATGCTAAAACATTGGGTAACTAGCTGTTTTTCAGTTAGTGTAGACATAGGTCTTCTGTCCATCTCATAGTTCCCTCACATGTTTCATATATCCCCTCTCATTAAGTCTGCTGCAGTAGTAAAAAAATGACAGTAAAGGTTATCTTATCTTAGTAGCATTCCACTGACTCCAGGTTCTCTTATCTCAGATATTTATGGCTTGTTCCATATCTATCCAGCCTCTCGGAGATTTCAGCCTATATTCCTTGCTTCTGAAACTACAGATCAGATATCAGTCTAGGCTCTATTCATATATTTGATCTGTGAAGACACACACACACACACACACACACACACACACACACAGAGAGAGAGAGAGAGAGAGAGAGAGAGAGAGAGAGAGAGAGAGAGAGAGAGAGGTGTTTGTGTATTTCATATGCATTTGATGTCCATTCTCTATCATACGCACACAAATTTGCAATTCTATTTGAGTAGAACACTTTTGCATATATATTCAAATGTGGCTACTGTAAAAGAGTGGGGCCAGTGGGAATTTATCCTGATCTCTCCCACCATGTTTACAGTCTCCATATGTCTGTATATTCCTCAGTAATTTTTCATCAGTTGTTAGGATGGCATCTCTCTGGAAGTCAATAATTAATACTAAAGGTGACAAATAGGAAACAAATAGGAAAAATGACTATTCCATCCTGTGCAGTAGTGATTAAAATATGAATAAAATAAGCTAATAAAAATATGTGCTGAAATAATCTGCATAGAAAAGCATAATGTGTACCAAAGTAGCAAAAAATGTACAAGTACTTGTGTGTACTTTATAAAAGAACAGATTGTCTTAATCATGAAATGGGAGACAAATTGTGAAACAGTATAAACTAAATTATAGCAAAGTGAACTATTTCCAGACATGTAACATCAATGAATTCTTTGCATAATTCAACCCAAAAAAATCAAAATTGAATCTAGACATACATAAAAATGTATATAGCTTGAAAATCTATCTCTATATCTGTTTACTGTAAACAAGATGTCTAATCTAAACTAAGAGCTTATAAATATGTTTACTTATACAATTACTTGTATATCTTTGGATCATGACCAGTGGTGGGATTCAAATGTGTGAACAACCGGTTCTCTGTATGGATGCCACTTCCAAAAGTCCAGTCTGGGCCTGGGAAACAACAAAATTAGCTACCGTTTCTGCTGAAGTAGTGCGAACCGGCTGAATCCCACCACTGATCATGACTAATGTATTTGTATTCCTAATCTTATCATTATCTAAAAATTTGGTGTGCAGTTCCCTGAACTCTTTTTGTTCTAATAGGCAATCTGATACCTGTGAATCCCAGGGATAAGTGGAGGCCTATCAGCCCTTTGAGATAGTCCAGATAGGAAATCAAAAAACGAATAGTTATACTTCCTTTATTGTAAACTTACAGTAACAGGACCTTGCAAATCTGAAAGCACTGCTCCCCTTCCCTGTCTTTACTTTTCAGACAATTAGGAAGGGTCCTTTCTGAGATCTTTCTGCACCCCTATCCCTACTTTGGACTTAGGTTTCTCTTATCAGACCATTGTTTAGGCTATGGCCCTTCCTTCTTTCTCCCAAGATTATTCTCACAGCCCATTACAACGCCTTTCTCTGAGCCTGCCAACACACTACATAATTTTAATTACATAATAGATATTAGCATTCTGGAGAGCCTTAATTCACAACAATATTTTCTGAATTCCACATAGACATTCAAATAAATAAAAATGGTAGAGGGCTGTAGTTTGATGCCTGGTTTGGAAATGTATTCAAGGCATGCATTTCTATTCTTCACTTGCCTGATATCATAGATAGATGGTATTAATGGGTGGCCGGGAGAATGTTGAAACTACACAGTATCTGTTTTTAAATAAAGGTCATGCCTTGTTTTTCCTGAGAAAAGCTGAGCTGGACCAGGCCAAATGATTATTTATAGCAACCATTCAGTTGCTATAATGGTAAACCAAATGCTTATGAGAAAAAAGAGCTGTATCAGTATCACATCTTTTTAACTTTTAACTTTTATCAAAATTCTTTATTCTGCTTTTTTTTTAAAAAAATATCTGTACATGAGTTTTTAGAATTTTCTAAATATATGAATTTCTCTCAACGTTTCCCAAATATCCACATTTTAAACACAATATTTGAACTGAAAAATATGTCAGGTTGATACCAGTGATTTCCATAACTTATGGACATTGTGTGCCCTGAAAATGTCAGAGTGAATTGTTTCAGCAGATCCCATTATTTCTGCAGGTGAGAAAAAATCAAGGAAAGATTTCTGTACATCCTTATTATAATGAAGTCCTAAGGAAGATATCTAGGCAACATCAGTTTCTATTTCACCAATATTAAAAGGCATATCATTTCAGATTCTCTAACAATGTTTGTTTTGTTAAACTGCTGTTTAGAAGCATCTCTCATTCTACCATCCAGTGCACTGGGTCCCCTGGAGGCAAAGAAGCCAGAATAACAAAAGTGTCATCCAATCGTGATGCAAAACCTACCCTTTTTGTATTGCAACATGACATTTCACGCTTGTATGAAAGGGACAGAAATTAAAAAATTAGCAATATCGATGATCCTCTGTTCCTTTAACCTAGCTATCCCTGATATTTAGAACAAGCACCCATAACTCCTAAATTTCATCTCTTTTCCTCTATATTCCTTCTCAAACCCAGAATTCAAGAGCATGATCGGTGCTTTGAATTTTTGGTTCAAGTGAAACGAAGTGCAAGTAACTTTAGGCCAGAAAAATATCCTAATGCTAAATTACTTTTAAAAAAAAACAATTTCTGAAACAATTGTGCCTATTTTTGGAAACATTAATGCACAGTGCTTATGCTTGCTGAGATGATTACTATTTTAAGAACTCAAGTAACAGGCCAGGATAAGCCACAGAGAGAAGATTAAAATATTGTGTCATGCATCTTGAGTTAGCGGTTGGTAATGTTGTTAAACTGGTATTTGTCATTTGTGGTATCTTTGCAAGTACAGTCCATTTCTGGTCCTCAACTTCTCACCACAATGGAACCCAAAATTTCTGTTACTAAGCAAGACATTTTTTAAGTGGATTGTTAATGAATCATCTGGTTTCCCCCATTGACTTCACTTGTTGGAAGCCAGCTGAGTGTGTTACAAATGGTGATCACATGACCCCAGGACTGCACAATTGTCATAAATACATGCCACTTGTCATTTTGATCACATGATCATGGAGATGCTGCAAAGGTCATAAGTATGAAAAACGGTCATAAGTCACTCTTTTCAGTGTTATTGTAACTTCAAATGGTTGTAAACCAAGGACTATCTCTAATCAGAGAAGCACACTTAGTGTCTCTTTACCTCCGATGCCACATGTTGCCATGTTACCTGTGTTTTTCTTATATTACAACATTAAATCCCAGTTGCATTTTATTTCAAAAGTATCTGTCATATTATTTTTCTGTACATCTCATATGTTCCGTATCAAAGTATTTTTCAGATGTTACTATAAAACAATGCCACCGTTAAATAATAACGTTCTGATACTGAAATAATGTAATTTCTTCAAAACCCCACATGACGCAAACCTGAAAACAATGTCTAATTGCAATACGAATACCTGATCTAAATCTTTCTTGGACTGAGAATTTAGCTAAGAGTTTTCCCTTCCACACCACTGCCCTGTAATTTCCTCTTTGGGTGATTTCTGATGTTGAAGCTCTGCAACCTCAGAAAGCATTAATCATGGCAGAGGATGCAAAGTCTCTTTAAAACAGTAGAATTAATATAAATTCTATTGATTTTAGATGAATAAAATGGGTATTTATGACAAAAAAGAAATTAATTTGCTTGAGAAGAAATAGCCACATTCTTACACAATATTGCAACCATGGGGAGCAAACCAATAAGAAGTTAAATGACTGCTAAACAAAATATACATTGCTTGTGCTAACCAGCATATGTCAGATTGATACCAATGGATTCCATAAATTATGGACATTATCATCCCTGTAAATGTTATTATTGGTTGTTTTAGTAGATTATGGTATTTGTGTTGGGCAGAAAAATCAAAGAGAGATTTTTTTTCATTCTTATCACCAAGCCCCAAGAAAGACATCAAGGCAACAGCCCTCTTCCTTTCACTACTTAATTAACCTCTGTTCTCTGGGCGTGATGCTGGTATGAATAGTGAATTTTATTTTTTTAACAGTAAAAAATGTTCTTCATTAAAAGTCAGTATTCCAGGGCTGGTTGTTGTTGTTTTTTTAAAAAAAATCAAACCGTATTTGCAATTTAACAAAATATGAGATGAGATTATTTCTAACCTCCCCCAAATTCTAATAAAAGGAACAAGATTTTTTTTTTCAAAGGCTTGTTAAACATTCCTAAGAATGTTACTCTCATATATAAACATTTCTTTCTCCAATTAACTTTCTTAGTTGTCACAAAAAGACATTAATTGGGAAGAATTTGTCTGATGAAGATCCAGCAAGATTCTTTTGAAAGAAACAGGCTGTTGTTTCAATTGTGTCTTATTTATTCATTAAAATACCATTAGCTTGTTGAAATGAATAACTGGGAGAAATTATCTCTGATCACTCATAGAAAAAATTAATTGTCTGAAGTTCAAGAAGTATTTAAAATAACATTTACAATCTACAGATAGCCTGAACTTCTCACTAAGATTCAAAATAAATCACAAATGCTGTCATCTCCAAGTTTCCTACTTAGTTCCCCTGCATTGTTTGATACTCCCAAAAAATTCAAGTTAGCATGTAGCATATTTGATATTAATGAAATACCTTACTGTGTCCACAAGCTGTTTTCAAAATTATAGGTATATGGAAAAGTAAACAAATACTTAATCAAATGTATGAACATTAATTACTTTAGTGAAGATGAAGTTAAGAGGAAAAAAAGATGGAGTGAAAAATGCAGAGGGGAGGAGAGGAAATTTATATTAAATGTGGTGGTATCTACAGAGGTGAGTGTGTGCACAACAACCCAATCACCCGGTTTGGATTGTGATGCAACATCCACCATCTTCTCTGTTGTGACCTTTCTCCAAAGATGCTACTCATCAAATGTACTGGGAGAATGACATCTAATATGCTCCTGTTCTGCTCTTGTTCTATAGGATCATGGGCAGTGATCTATCCAGAGATCAGTGAAGATCACTACCAATTTGCAAACAGCTTTTCAACTTAAGTGATACAGGTAGTCTTCAGCTTAGACCACAGTTGAGCCCCAAATTTCTGTTGTAAGGGAAACTTTTGTTAAGTGAGGTTTACCCCATTTTACGACCTTTCTTGCCACAATGGTTAAGTGAGTCACTGCAGTTGTTAAGTTAGTAATACGGTTGTTAAGTGAATCTGGCTTCTCCATTGACTTTACTTGTCAGAAGTTTGCAAAAGGTGATCACAGGACACCCCCCCCCCAAGACACTGCAAGCGTCATAAATGTGAATCAGTTGCCAAGCATTTGACATTTGATCATGGGGCCATGGGGATTCTGGAAAGGTCATAAGTGTGAAAATGGTCATAACTTTTTTCACTGCCCTTGTAACTTTGAATGATCACTAAATGAACTGTTGTATGTCAAGGACTAACTGTGCTCTCTGTAGATGATGCAAAAATTATAGGCAAGCTTTTTTCCCCCTGTAATATCGAGAACATTTATATAAGAGGTCATCAATCCAGAGGCTTTCTATTACCAGCCTATCACAAGGACAAATGTTACATCCTGTATCCCATTCTTCACTCAAGAGAACTTAGGGGCCTAAAGGCTCAGGGCCCAGTCCAGTGGTGGGATTCAGACGGTTCACACCACCTTGAGCAGAACCGATAGCTAATTTTTTGTTGCCCAGTCTCAGAATGGACTTCCAGAAGCGGCATCCACACAGAGTACCGGTTGTTCACATATTTGAATCCCAGTCCCCAAAAGATTACCAGAGGCAAGCTATGAGGTATATGGTCTCAACAGGTAGCACCACAATTTAACTGGAATATTCCATCATCTTCCTCAGCAGAAGCCCTGAATAAGCATTCAGAACGTTGCAGTCAGTTATGTTCTATTAATAGTCTCACAAACACACAGGACTAATAAAGCCTCACTTCATCTTTTCTGTATTTTAAGCAGTTTAAAAATTTATGGTGACAGCAGCAACTGCAGGTCAGGGTAACCATTCTTAACCAGATTTTATTATTACAGCTTGCAGTACTTGACCCAAGGCCTTCGCCAAGAGATACACCCGATATAGTGAGAATTCCTTTCAAGACCTTGAGTCAAGTTCTTGTGTTACTTGAGAAGATGCTGTTCTTGGCTGATTTCATCAGACGGGAGGTGAAGGTGTAGAGGGGAAAGATCGCAGACATGTTAGCTGTCAGCTCTTCTGCTCTAGCCATGAAATGCTCAGTATGTGAAAAGCTTCAGATGTCCATGAAAGGGGTTTTATTTCCTGTTCCACAGGAAGAAATGGTGTCGGTATGTGACAGGACCATTTCCTTTCGTTTAACATGCCTCAATTTATGGTGACAACTTTCTTCTCTAGGTAACATAACTTTATCAATTCTGGGTTGTTATTTTTCATCATATTTTATGCATAATTAAAGAAAGACCAAGGTTTTTTTTAGCTGCCATATAATATACTAAAAGCTGGAAAAATAAGCTATCTATATTATCAACAAGGGCTGACAGCATTGTTCCTAGACTTCAAGATTAATTGGGGAGCAAAAGGTGTGTAGAACTTCATACTAATATACTGTAGTATTTCTAAGGAATAATCTTATATGAACTTGAATATTAGATAGGAACAATCTGAATGTCCTTAATGCTCTGTGAGGACCTCAATGCACATTGATGTTTAAGAAATGTCTCTTTTTTCTTTTGGTTCTGTTCCAGTTTATTTGAAATTGAAGCAAATCTTTTATTTATCAATACGGGAACCTTGCAAAGCATGGACTGGATAGTGCCCGGTCAAAGATATATGGTGCTTCCTTACAGCAACACAAATATTTATATTTTTAAAATGATTCAGGAGGAGGAGTGGTGTTGTCACTCTCTAAGCTTTGCACCCTAAACCAGTAGCTACTCAGCCTTACCTTAAAGCTAACTCTGTGAGTATTTCAGGAACTCCAATCTTACTCCACCTCCTAGCCCTGAACTTCATTTTCCCAATACCAGCACCAGTGTTTACACATTGTTTAGAATGTTTTCCCCTGACTCCAGCTACCATAACAGCATGAAGTCATGGTTAGAGTTACTGGGAAAAGTCTCTGGTTGCAAATATGAAACCATGCTATCATTTCATGACCACAGTTTGCAACAAGCTTTTAAGTGCAAGAAGAAATTACGTTTGGCGGCTATGCAGCTCTTTCTTATAGTACATGCTCAAACTGTATGCAAGGCCAAGAGAAATACACACAGTGCTACTGAAAATGCAGAAGGGGTCAAAATAAAGAGAGTCCAGACAGAGATTGTAGTAGTTCAGGGAGCAGGATGCTGGTTGGATCGTGTTTTTTGCACTCTCGTATTGGTCAGCTAGAGGTAAATACCGATTCACTTCTGGCATTCCCTTCATATTCAAGGGTAGTGGAAATGTAATAAAGTGATTTGCTCAACTGTGGGATTCCATACCATACAAGGCATATACAAACAGAAGCCCAAAGAACATGAGGCAGATCCAGAAGAAGATTGAGAGATAACATCAAAGACACATTTCATCAGTTAACAATGGTTGAGGCCACCAGAAGAGCAAGAACCAGAACTTTGTATTTCCCTTGACAGTGGAAGGCGTAAAAGAGGAGGAGGAGGAGGAGGAGGAGGAGGAGGAGGAGGAGGAAGGAGGAGGAAGGAGAGGGAGAGAAAGGGAAATAAACTGGCTTCAAACTTCTGTATGAAAGTTTCAGCAACAGGAAAGATATGGTGTGGTAGCATTCTCCTAGACTTGAGAAAAAGCCCCTCTCTTCTCTTATATTAGGGGTGTCAAACTCGCAATGTCACGTGACGTGTCGCAACATATCCTGACTTTTTTCCCATTGCCAGCAATGGGGGTGGGTGCGGGGCGGCAGTTTGACACCTCTGTCTTATATTTTTAGTCTAACTATCCTGTAGGGTCAGGATAGACATATGAATTATTCAGTCAAACCCAAACCAAAGTTACTCTTTTAATGCTGGCCACCAAAATTACTCTTTGTTTTTTTTGGGAAGGGAAGAAAAGAGTCTTAGTGTCATTTATTATTGATAATTTTAATTGTTGCTGTTAAAAAAAAGTCTTAACATGCTTCTGAATGATCAAACTTGAATAGTCCTGGAGTATTATTTCAAAAGCCTATTCTGCTTGTCACTGCTACGAATTATGGAGTCCTTAGTGTTCTCTGAACTTAGTTGTTCATTTACTGATATTTCATTACTCAGCTAGGTAACATAATCTGTGCTAGTGAGTGTGGGTTTTGCTCCCTGTTTATACACAGTAGCTTGCCCTGCCAGTGTTGGTGAAAGTGATTTTCTCCTTCATAATTCCCAGCAATGCCCTTTATAAATTGGGAACAAACCCCACACTCACCAGCTCAGATGATTTAATATAGTTGGGTAATGAGACGTCAGCAAACAAACAACCAAGGACTCCACAGCTCAATCCTGAGCTACGGTACATATATTCTCTTCCATTGGAACTGCTATGAATATGTATGAAATCTATACATGACAAATGTCTCAAGATTTTCCTCAAAGGTATGAGAAATATTTCCTTTAAGAAATAAAAATACCTCTCTGTTACTGGTTTTTTCCTGTCAGATATCAGTGCTTGACCCAAAATGCTCTAGAAATCTCAGATTTGTTTACAGCTTTGTCCTTGACAAGCATTTTTAGAAGCCTGCAATCAGCACAACAAGCTATTTGATCTGTCCTTTGGCACCCTCCAGCTGCTACTTGGAATTTCAACACTGTTTTATTGCACTTCTTGTCCTCTCAAAAGTGCAATTTCATATGGGTTTCTTTTATCTCAGAAGAGATCACATGAATGGAGAAGCACCGAGGCTGACCAGCGATATTTCCCAGAAACATTTCAGGCATAATGTCTTAAGATGGATGACTAGGAATTTTTACATAGAACAGGAAGAGTCTTAAACTCTGCCTTTGAATTTTATTTGTGTTTTTTAAATTTCCATATTGACCATGCAGAACAAATTATTCTTTGTCACCTGAGTTGGAGCTGAGAGAAAAGAATATAAAAATAAAATAAAATAAGTGGGATTATAAACTACATACAGCAATGAATTTACACACTTTTTATACTTGTGTGTGTATGTGCTTCAGGCAGAAATAATGCTGAATGGAAAATTAGTTCATAAAGGAAATGTTCAACATTTCTTTTTCCATCATTTTTCCGTTCAAAATAATTTATTGTGGGTTTTAGGACTAAACACAGTTCGAACCCACAATGTGTATGGAATGGGGGAAGGGATTTGGAGGCAGAAATGCCAACCAAAGAATTAAATCTTCTCTTTAAACAATTGTAAATTGTTTACTGCTGTTTTAATTATGGTTGGTTGCATAGTCAGCCAGATGTTTAAACTGAATTTGGCATTTATATCCACCTATCAAATCCTTCCCAAAGACCTCAGATAGGCAGATATTGTTTTCATAGTGTGAGAGGTATCATCGCATGATGTAAGCTATATTATTGTTGTTGTTGTTGTTGTTGTTGTTACTATTACTACTACTACTACTACTACTACTACTACTACTACTACGGTTCATCGCACAGTCAGCTAGGTATTTAGACTGGATTCGGTATTTTCATCCACCTATCAAGTCGATGATAATTCGATGGTTTTAAAAGTATTGGCACAGGATGTAAACTGTTCCAAGAAAGGCTGCCTTTTGCAATTGACTGATGATAATTTTGCCAACACCAATGGTGTTCAAGTAGTACTTCAGTTGTTTTGGGGTTGCAGCCAAGGTCCCTATTACTACTGGTACTACCTACAGAAAGACAGTCGGGGGGGGGGGTTGGAAAGGCTGAGAGCCACACATTGGGTACAAGTAAGCTGGTAGAGAAGGTTTGTAAAAAGAATTTCGAAGTTTTCCTTTTCTAACTACAGTTTGCCTATCTGAGGGCTTTCACTACAATTTGTCACATTTTCCCTTTTCCTGCCCTTTCTGTGTCTTTTTAAAATTGAATAATAAAAAGACCAAAGGCCAAAACTATAGCTACAGAGCTAGAAAGGAAAATAAATTAGTGACATAAAGCATTTTTTATAACATCACACAGTCACCACAGAAATGTTATAAAGCCTGACCTCATTCTGTTATTTTGGTACAACAATTGTTGGATTATTCTAGAAGACATAATTCACTTGGGGAAAAATGAGGCAAGAACAAAAACAGAAGCAAGAAAGTAAATAAGGAAAAACATTTGGGTAATATTTGAGTATAATATTTATATTCAATATTTCTATATAGAAAATTACTTTATTAAGAAAAAATACTTAATCTAACTAAAAAAATTATAACCAGTTATGGATGACTGTATCCTTGATTTACAATTTACAATTTTTCAAAGCTTTTTGTCCAGTTTAATTTTTTTTACTGCAGCAATTTTCCATTCTTTTAAATACCACGGTCTCAAAGTTGTAGGAATCTGTGTGGCTTTGAGACCTAGAAAAGAGAGCTTAAGGAGCAGAGTATAAAGTATAGGTAATCCCCCCCAAAATCTTATTATATACAGGACACATTTGCCTTCTCACTAGCTCACATTCAGCACTACGTTATCTCCAGCCACCCTGAAATGGCTCTAATATGATTCTAACATCAGATGTAGTTTAGAGATGGAACCAAATCAAATTTCTTTTTGGAAACATTTTTTTATGACAGGAATAAAAATATATTGATGTAGTAACTGAAAGTCAGAATTGTTCTGTCCATGACCTATATTCTGGTCAAGCCTCACTAATCCTACTTCATCAATTCTTTGCATGGAATTCCAGAGTTTGGTTTGAATCCAATATTTTCTCTTTGTGAGGTCTGTCATTACTACCATCCATGAATAGGATTTGCCAAATCTATCATTTTTCCACAAAATCAGAGCATCTGAGCAATATTTCTTCTTGTTTTATTCCTAATGGCAAATTCTAATGACTATTTAAAGCCTGGGCATGATTACTGTGGAGAAGATTTAGTAGGAATCCAAGATGCTCAATATAGGGCAAATTCATGAACTCTTTTTTGGGGGGGGGAGGGAGTTAAATTTTATTGAAGATGAGGATAGGAATGCAGACACAGCAAGAGACAGACAAGTTCATACGGGAGAAGATGGCCTAAAGGTATTCCCAGCTGGTATTGATTTGGTTACATTCTTTACATCTTGAGAAATATGTTTAATTGCCATTGTTTACTTACTGCTTAACCTATATAGGCCACAAGTATGTTGCAGTTAAAATAACTATGGAAAAAACCCATTGCTTTACCTGAATTTGGCCGAATTCCAGTTACTGAGATTTCACATTCCTGCTTTTCTTCGTTTCGGTTCTTTTCCCTTTCATTTTCCTCTCCTATTGGTAATTCAGTGCATTTCTTATTTACGATATTCATGTATCTGTCAAAAAAAAATTCAAAGTTCCTAAGTTTCAAAAAGATGAATTTCACTCCATTACAGAGATATGAAAACTGATTTTGAAAATAGTTTGGTTATGAAAGATCCTTTTCACTAAATATGTTTTCAGACCCATTGAAATAGATTTCAAAAGTTTTGATTTTTTTTTTTAATTTTGAAAGTTTTGGGGGGAAAATGATTTCAAAAGTTTTACTTTAAATAAGACTACATTGTAGTGGCCCTCTATCCAATCAAGGGTGATATTTAATTCTACTGATGCTCCTTAACATTTAACAGATGATTGGAATCCGTTTGAACACAACTGTCTGAGGAAACTCAAAGAATGATTCAAGTCAAAAGTATCCTGTCTGTAACATTAGGGAGTTGTCAAATTCCTTCTTATGATTGCTGCAGTGAATAACATAAATCAAGCCTCACTAATGCTTATTACTTATGTAATTGCATTATTTGAAAATGTGCATATTGTGATCCCTTTTGTATGCATTGTAAGATGACACACAAATACAGGAAAAGTTCAGGATTTAATACAAAGCATCAACGTTACAATCCTAGGAAACTTTGCTTTATATTCTTGCTTTTTTAAAACTAGGCTTGTAAACAAATTTGCATTACTAGCTCAGATCTCTGAAACTGGAAATGTTTGCATATATATCTGAAATTCTATACTGTATAACAAAGAAATTGGAAATAAATGCAAACACTGGGAAAATGTATATATTTGCATTAAATATACTTGAATGTGAACACAATATATGTGACACAAAATTGCTTCCCCTTGCTTCTAACTTTCCTGGCCCAAGCAGCTGAAGTTTTAAAAAATATATCATAAGAGACACCCCTGCAATCACCAGGGACTAGCCCTATCATTAGGAAAAGTGAGAATATTGCTACTGACAGCAGATTCTGGAAGGGAACAGCACTGTACTGGGGGAAAAAAAAGAACAGTACTACACATGGCCTATCCTACATTTCTAAAATGGTTCATTGCCTTCAAAGTGCAATGGAAGAAGCCTCTATCGATGAAGGCAATATTACTGTGAATCCCATCTTGTATTAGAATGGGAGATGATACCATCTTGCTCTTCATCTCAAGCACGAAATATTTTGAGTCAATCTTACTCACCCCCAACCAGCAGGGAAAACAGGTGTTCTGGAGGTGGAGATGGAAGTAATGATCTAAACCAGAGGCCAGTTTTTGGGCACTAGGGACCGGTTCCGTGGAGAGAGGTTTTTCCGCGGACCAGAGGGGGTGTGGTTTCATGTGCTGCCTGCATCCCACAGATGGGGCTTTGCTTGTTTGTGCGGACAGGTTTCTGGCATGCTGTGGCCACGGTGCTGGTCCATAGGGGTTGGGGACCCCTGATCTAAACTATCCAGAAGGGCAATTGTGGAATAGAAAGACTGTAGAATACAAAGCTACTATATAGGATATTATATACGAAGCAGCTAAACATCAGGAAATAACTAATGATGATGAAAAATATTAAATATTTCCATGTTTTTTGAATAATTAAGTGCTTAAGCCTTGGTATCAGCTGCTGAAAGATATAGAATTTCAGCTGTCCTCAGCTCTCAGGGTTCATGGCTGCCCTGGCATGTGACAGCCTACAGCATTTAAGCTGCCAGTCAACTGAGAAACTCGTTAAGCAGAAGGAAGGAATACCAGAAGCTAATAGCAGTTGTTAAAATTAAATTGGCAGTCTGCAAGGTGCTTGTCTCGTCATCTGAAAGTTTCAGTTTAGATTTTAAAAGAAATGAAGATCCCTATTCCATGTCTCAAACTTCTAAAGTCTAACCGCAGATTATTTACTAGTTAAAATGAAGCAGATTAATGTTAGAATTGGCATTAATTGTCAAAATATTTCTGCAGACATGAATGGGTATTTCATGCTGGTTTTATTCAGTCTTAGTGGGCTGTTTAAAACTTGATATCATATTCTTCATCAGCAGGTTATGTAGCATTATTGCATATTTAAAGGCCAGTATAGACGAGCACAATTCAAAGCGCACTGAAGATGTCTCCCTCCCTGAATGGAGATGAAATGTTTTCAGCCAAATTACCAAGCTTGGAGATCAACCTGAGCTACTAATATTCAAACACATCTCATTATTGCACACATTTGCATATATTAGCATACTAAAGACAAGGGTGATGTGAGACAAGCCATTTACAAGCAAAATGAAAAGTCTCATTT
>NW_015387096.1:21438-73787 GCF_001527695.2 Protobothrops mucrosquamatus
CCGCCCTTCTCCTCATGGGACTCAGGGCGGCTAACAGCCTCATAAAAACCACAATACAAATACAATGACATCTATATTAAAAACCGAATTAAAAGGAAATATTTAAGAAGGCCGATTATTAAAATTATCCTTAAAATACCCTTAAAAAACCCCACTAAAAAATCCCTAGGCCAGACCCGCTTGTTGAAAAAGCCATGTCGGCTAAGATCGAAGCAGTTAGCTGGTGATATTTCAGGGGGGGAAACACATTTTTTATTACTAAAATTTTTGAAAAACTGGAAGATTTTATGTGTGTGTGTATACACACACACACACACACAATTTAGGGCAATAGTGATTTTGCACTATTTGTGTTTGTGTGTGTGTGTGTGTGTGTGTGTGAGTGTATATATATCTGTGTGTGTGTGTGTGTGTGTACATCCTGTTGGCCCAAATATGGGAAGAAGAAATCTCAGAAGAATCTCAGAAGGGTATGGCTGACTGATGAGAGCTAATTAGCTCGAAATAGCTATATCAGTCTCCCTTTAACTCTTTGTTAGAAATCCCAAAAAAATAGCGTATGTGTATGTATATATATATACACACACACACACACACACAAATAGTGCAAAATCACTATTGCCCTAAATTGCTGCCTTCTGTAAAGCTTGTGGGGAGATATTATTAGAGCAGTTTAGTGATTGGCAGATGGTAACACAGCTGACTAGGCATTGCTTATTTCAGTATTGCTGGTGTTATTTTCTTTTCAACTATAATTCTGGGAACATATAAAATTGCATTTTCCTTATACTGATATGAGTTTTAGCATAATGTTGACCATTTTAAACAGTCTATAAGATCAGCTAGTAGTTTAATGAGAGTTGTAATAGGTATTTTTATATAATCTTCTTCCAGATATTATCGCTTTCCATTTTCATCTTACCAAGCCATAATTACTCATTAGGTTCGGAAAAGCTACAAGATTATACATTTTACCCTTCAGTACTATTTATGTATTTTTTATTAATACCCTGCCTTTATTATTTTTACAAAACTTAAGGAAGTGACCATATCCAACACATCTTCCTCCTCCTATTTCCCTATAACAACAATCCTATGAGGTGAATTGGGCTGAGAGAGAGTGACTGGACCAAAGTCACCCAACTGACTTTCATGGTCAAGATGAGACTTGAACTCATGGTCTTTTGCTTTTAGCTCAGTGTCTTAACCACTAATCCAAACTGGCTCTCCAGCCTCCAACAGTCTCTTTCACTATTTGTGAGAGTTTCACTATTACCACTAAAACCATTTTGACAGGGGTCCCCTACCCCCAGGGCATAGCCCATTACTGGCCCGCAGAACCAGGCTGCGGTGTAGTGGGTGAGTGCTTGCCTGTGCACGCATCCCCATTTGCACGAGCAGCAGGCAAGCACATGAGTGCACACTCCATTTGTGCGAGCGGCGGGCACACATGCCTGCTGATCAAGCAAATGGAGCTGTGTGTGCACATGCCCACTGCTTGCACAGAACCATCCCTTCCGCCATCCTGCCGGTCCACAAAACCAGAAAGGTTGGGGAACTCTGCATTTTGATATTGAATGCAGATATTTTTTAATTATTATTTCCATAATTTGATGCCTTTTGATGCAGCAGCATTATATATTATAAGTCCCTGTATATAATGCTTTAATCTCTACCTAATCTATCAGCAATTTACAGGGCTCTTAAACATGGGATATGGGTGACAGGAGCAGAAAGTGGAATTGTTTGGAGACATGGTTGCAATGCCCACAAGACCTGACATCTACTTAAATATCTAACCTGCCATTAAACCTAGTGGAACAAAAGCAGAATTTGCTAGTACAATTGAATAGATTAAGATCTCAATTCAGGATGCACCATTGTTCTTTCTGTCAATTAATCTCAACACGACCACCTGGCATTTGTTTTCTGGGTACCATTTGAAATTATCTATTAATTTCAATTACTTAACAATGCATAAAATTACAAACATGTTCAATGGCACTGTATTCCCATTGCATAACCCTCTCCACTTGGGCACATGCATAATGAAAACCCTGTTGAGTCCATAATAAAATCCAGAGATTTTTCAAGTCTCAGAACTGAATGTTCAAATGTTGTTGCTTGCTTCCTTTTCTAACCAGACAGCAGAAGCTGCCAAGAAACTTTCTGGGCGCACAGCCCCTTTCCATATTAATACAGGAGTGTGTGTATTTATAGCATTTTACCGGAGTAGCTGAAAATTAGATCAGATACTGATTGTTTTACCCTAATTAAATTATATTCTTAAGTATATGTAATTTTCTTTTCTCATACGCACAAAATTTATGAGAAGATTAAAGCTCTAAAGAGAGGAAGGAAAAATGGAAAGCAGAACTTTCTCCACAATAATTAAATCTTCAGGTTTCATTTATACATATACATATATACCTATATATACCTATATACCTACATACCTACATACACACACATGTATATAGATATATAGATATATACACACACATATACATACATACATACATACATACATACATACACACACATACACACATATAAATTCAAAATTTTGTGGCTGACAAAGAGTTAGTGGGAGACTAGTATAGCTATTTCAAGCTCTTTAGCTCTCATGAGCTA
Source organism: Protobothrops mucrosquamatus (assembly GCF_001527695.2). Lineage (NCBI taxonomy): Eukaryota > Metazoa > Chordata > Lepidosauria > Squamata > Viperidae > Protobothrops > Protobothrops mucrosquamatus. The sequence goes on from NW_015387096.1 coordinate 24,073, forward strand.
GTCATACCCCTCTGGGATTCGAACCTGGGCAGCTTGCATATTAGGCAGTTGTATTAACCTTTTGAGCCACAGGTTCCTCCTTGCTTCTGTCAGCAGAAAACAGGGAGGGTAAGATATACATACATACATACATACATACATACATACATACATACACACACATACACACACACACACATATACACATCTTACAGGGGCCATCTTGTATATCTTCTAAGAAAGTCTTCCTAGAAGTTTTCCAATATCAGAATGTATGCACATGTTATTCCCAAAGTTGGTTGAACTTAGAAAGCTAGGAGAATGCTCGCCTATTAATTTGATCTCAATGTTAAAAGTATTTATGACTTTTGCATTAGTGATTAGTAATGTTTCCAATAAATTAATATCAAAGGTAATTGAACTGTGTCTCTATTTTACCCACCTGGCTGTCCATGTAGCAAAAATAATAATAATAATGCAAATCTGCTTAATTTTAGAAGACAAGGAATAAGTTGGTAATGGATCCAAGCTTAGACTAGCATTTATGCCATGGCAGGGTAGACAATGCATGAGTCCCATCATGCACCAAGTCTATGTACCAAAGCATGGGTCTCATCAGTTATGCTTTATCTAGTCCAGTACAATTTGCAAAAGTACTCAGCTAAATTACTCTGGAAATGTACAATTGCATTTTGCATTATTTTTCTGTACCATTTGATGCTTACAGAGGAAGAGAGATGTTTCTTTGCCTGCATGTGTATGGTGTGTGTATGTAGTTAGATGTGCTGTGTTAGTGAGCATATGAGAAACAGATAATTATATGTCTGTTGTCTTCTTTTGAGGTTTGTGGCATATTCCCTTGCTCAAAATGTACAAATATTTCCTACAAGCTTTTCTTGGTGCTTAATTTCTTGCTTGTGTAATACATTCTTTATGTGGTTTGGTTCTTCTGTATGTAAATTATTATTTATGCTCTAATTCTGAAATAGAGCCAATAGTACTAAAACTTGGTAGCAAGAGCCTTATAAGTACACATGACAGCTTTATACGTCAGTAGGTAAAGTGATGCCCTCTGGATGTTTACATGTTTCTTAATTCCTAGATAGTATCACTGATGGTTGGGATTTATTGTACTTAGAATTCAAAATATTTGGAGGGCACTCCTACAACTTCGGATGTAGCCTCCAGAGCAGTGGTTCTCAACCTGTGGGTCGGGACCCCATTTGGGGTCGATCGACCATTTCACGGGGGTCGCCAAGCAAGGCTGTCTGCCATTTTTTTTGTCCGCCATTTTTCCCCTTTTCCGGCGGGTGCCTTACCTCCCTTGGGCTGGGCCAGCTGGTGGTCGGCCTGCTCCATCTCTGCTGCTTGCCAGCTACGCCTTGGCCGGCGCAGGGGGCGGAACCATGCATGCGCGGCACTCCCGGGCAGGGAAAGTCCTCGACTTACAACCAGTTGGGTAGTCCTCGACTTACAACCGGTTTAGTCCTCGACTTATGACCGGTTGGGGTCACGGCATTAAAAAGGTTGAGAACCACTGCTCCAGAGTCTTTCTAAAAGTTGGTACTAATATATAAATACTGTATGCAATGTTTAATGTGATAGAATATAATTAAATATATAGAGAATAATCATATTAACTCTATTTATTAAAATCTATCTTCTGTTCTTGCATCTAGAACAGAGGTGCCAAACTACTGGTCCACGGTCCGGTTGCATCATGTGGAGTGCGCGCCCACCCGGTGCTCTAGAATGTGTCTCCCAGGACTAAAATAATAGTATCTCTCTGCTTCAGATGAGCACAGTTTATTCTGCAGACATCACCTCTTCACCCTCAGCCTGCCAGATAATTAAGAACAATTACATACAATTATGCCCATTTAAAAGGGACAGATCTTTAACTATAAACATTATGTGCAATTCAGTTCTGTTGATAACATTACAATATACCTAAAGACTGACTAAAATATTTTGTTTTTGTAATTTGATTTTCAAGATAACCATGACTTGCAGGAAGTGGGGAGAGGAGGTAGTAAAATACTTTCCTCACATAAGCCAAAATTGTAAAGGCATTTTGGAAAGACAGCTGAGCCTGAAATATAGATCCTCTGATTTCGAAACCATGTTTGTTTCCACTGTGCTAGTTAGGCACAAGGACCTGAACACAAATATTAATTCATCCTCAGAAGAAAACATGGCCTTGCAAATGCTATTTAATTTATTAAAAATCATAATAGTTTATTTGTGCTCACCCTTTTGAACTAAAGCCCTAAATCTCTACAGCTTCTTTAAACTGAAATGAATAAATTGTGGGGTTTGTTCTCTGTTCTCTGTTTGTTCTGTCTGCCATTTAATTCTAAACAAACCATTACTTTAATGAAATAGATTTGAAACATGCTAGAGCAAAACATTGTGAACAAAACAGGGAACTGTGTCCAAATAAAGAGTATTGGAAATATTTCAGAATTCAGTATAAGATTTAAAAAAACCACGTACAGTTTAAAGATTTTCCCCTTCCCTCGTACTTAATTCAGTGCATCATCAAGAAAGCTTTAATTAACCTTTATTTATTTATTTATATGCTAGTGGAGTTGGAAGTAGCATGTCCTGTGAATGGGTGGTAGAACTGCCAATCAATGTGTAACAACATGAGGCACCTCCTCACAAGTTATGTTCCAGAAGGAGGATACAACTAGAGAGAGGGATTTCAATAGTAAATTGAAGACAGCTCCAAGGAAGCCTCAGAATCCAAACTCTGAAATTCTTGCTTCTGCAAGGTTAAGAATAATTTTAGATCTGAGGTTTGCTAGTATTGACCAGATATAAATACCTTGTAGAGTTGGACCAGTTTAAAACACATTTAGCTATTTAATAAAAGTCAATTTATTCCTCTGTTTTTGTGTTAACCAAGGATTGGTGGTATTGCATATCTTCTCCATGTTAATCCTAACCATGTTACCATATACAGAACTAAAAAAATTCTAAGCCAGAAAATGAGATTAGCAAAGCTTAAAGATAATAAAGAAAAAGATTCCCCCCCCCACAAACAGAAACAATATATATTATAGTATATGATATTGTAATGCACTCTACATGGGGCTGCCTTTGAAGAGTACAGTATCTGGAAGCTTCACTTGGTTCAGAATGCAATGGCCTGAACAGTTTTACTCAAGTCTAGTCTTGTGCATGTGTCACCCCTTTTGTGGGAGCTGTACTGGCTGCCAATCTGCTTTAGGGTATAATTTAAGGTGCTCGTTATCATCTTTAAAGCCCTGCATGGTTGGAGCCAGGCTATCTGAAGGACTGCCTCTACCCTTTTACATATACCCGACCCACAGGATGGGAAGGCAGAGTATGTTGCAGGTCTTATCTATTAGAGATGTATATCTGGTGGGACCGCAAAAAAGGCCCTTCTTGCTGGTGGCCCCTTTTCTATGGAACATCATTGCTCCCCCAAGGTACAATTGGCCCCCATCCTGTTGCTTTTCTAAAAGTCATGGTTTTTTGTCAGTAGGCCTGGGGACCATGAGTGGAGATGGAGCATGTATAATTAAAGTTCTCAGAAAGTGCATAACTGGCAAATGGAGATGCAAAAGAGAAGAGTATAGAACATTTTTTGTTATAAAAGCTAACAAACCAGCAACTAGATGTGCCAAATTTTGGTCAATGACCAAGGCAGTTCCAGTAAATTAATCTGAGGAGAAAGATTTTGCTTATGAAAACATGAGTGAAGATGAGACTTCTCCTTATAGAACAGCATGTTTTATGTGGCAGAAAATATAGAGAAAGAGGCAGGTGAACAGATTAAACCCAGTAGGGAGCAAGTATTTAAAATATTTGAAAGGAAAACTATAGCATGAAAAGAGATACCAACAAGTGAAATTTGAAACATTTGAGATAATGTTCAGGAAGTGCTCTGATTAATAACAATTTATTAAAGTTAATCCTAAAGTCTTTAACTCACATATTCTTCATGATGACTTTTACAGTTTTTTTTAATTATCTTGAAAAATCACAGAAACATGAATAAACAGAAAGAAAGAGAATTACAATGAGAAATAATGGGAATCTCAGGCAAAAGATTGACTGTTCAGAAATGAAAAATAGTACAGTGGCGCCAGGCTGATTTAAATTACTGAAAAGCCAAAGCGATAATGACTTCTACTTCTTTGCTCTTTTTGTATACAAATTAAAAGGGGGAGATTTTAAAAGCTTGACCCTTCCCTTGCCACCTTAACATTTGTGACTTCCTGGATTTTAGCAATCCTCATAGCAAAACCCATTAAACTTTCCATGTGATTAAAGGGTAAAATGGAAGGAGTTAGAAAAAAAACCAGGATTTATAATGTGGATATAAAATGTGATCCAAACTGAGAAATAAAAGAAGGTCAAGCTAATATTTTTTTGTGCAAGGAAAACTCAGAATGGAAGCCAGAGTTAGCTAAAATATGCATTAAGAAAAACGCAGCAAAGACTGAGAATAGTTTGCATAATATACTTATTGTATATAAATTTGCTTATTGTTGTTTAACAAAAAGCCTTAGACTCATTTTACAGCGAATAAACAGGGCAACTAGACTCAGAAATTTAATGCAAAACTGAATACCAATTCAGAGAAGTAGCTAATCTTTTGTTTCTGTTAAAGAAACCATGGCCTGACTCAAAATAAAATAAAAAGAATAAGCAAATGTTGTGTTTTGAGTTAAATGAGATGGCCAATAGTATATTTGTTTAGATCCAATTTCTTGCAGTAAGAGAAAAGAGAGGCACTTCTAAAAGGGGGTTGGGGTGCCATTAACATATGGCAGCTTCTCAGGAGAACAATAAGCTTGGCTCCTGCATTCAGGATGGGGAATTATTACCCATGTGCTGCAATTTAAAAAGCACAACATTCAAAATTGGAAATGGCATGACAGGAGCACTTTTAAAGTGTGTGTGTGTGTGTGTGTGTGTGTGTGTGTGAGAGAGAGAGAGAGAGAGAGAGAGAGAGAGAGAGAGAGAGAGAGAGAGAGAGAGAGAGAGCTCTCTACTAAAAGGAAAACGGGACTGAGGAAGCGCCTGACTCAGCTGCCAAATTCTTTGCCATCCTAACTTCCGAGTCCTAGAAATACAGTTGACCTCAACTAATAAATTTCCCTAAAACCTAGACATACTCTTGGCCTCATTCCCAAATTCACATAAGAAACCATTTCTTACTCAAGGATCTTATTCATACTTACTCAACTCCTAAAATGTTTTATCTGAGGTGGCACTTTTAACACACCCCCGCTACTGGATTAACTGCCTCTTTGCTTTAAAAGTTTCTAACTAATCTAGTAAAATCCCATAAATATCAAGAGGCTTTAGTTCCTTACATTCAGATAGGAGAAAGACTCGGGAGAAACCACATTACCATTATAATCATGGTAACATCCAGACCGAGGCTGGCAAAGCACTCATTTTCACATCTTCCCTCAATGTGCCTGCTGTCTCTGACTTTCAGGGCTTTCAAAACAGACCAAGGCTTCAGGAAGACAAAATTACTACCATTTCAGTAGACCATATCCTAATATTAGTCCTTGCTGTCCTCTGACCTTCATCAATGCAATGCTTACCATACAAATTTCATATTTCCTTTCCATTCATTACACACACATAAAAGCATAGTCATATCCACAGAGAGAGAGTGAGAGAGAGAGAGAGAGATGCCCACCTTATTTTAATTCTTACCACAGACAGAGAGGTTGCTAGGCTATCTTAAAAGAAAAACAAAGGCAAGGCATTTTTTTTTTTTGCCTGATTGCATTAGAATCAGTGATTTTGTTTAACTATGGGCTGGCTATTTCATGTGAACTCTGTCTTTATTGCATATGTGCTCCTTATTTGCAAAGCTTTTAGCCTGCTTAATTTCAAAACCAAGAATAGCATGGGTGTAGTTACCACAGATAAGGTTTTGCCAATCCTTAGTTAGGGTTACAAACTCAGTTCTTCAGTGCAACATGAGGAAGGACACCAGGGGAAGGCAACATTTCCAACTGAGGAGGAGGATTGAATAAAATAAATCTTAACTAACTCATGGACTTCCAATCTGGCAAAAAAAATCTTATTTGTAGATAAATAAGATAAATAAATATTTATCTTGCTGCTACAAATAAAACTGTTTTACATAAATAAGTTCTTAAACAGAAGGCAGAGATACAGCTCTAGTTTCTGCATATATTTTCCTTGATTTTGAGTTGGTTACAGATTATATATAGTGTCTACAAATTCCAGCTGCAGCTATGTCTCAAGGACAAAGAAGTACAAAAAAGCAAGACAAGTCTGTGGTCATAGGGTCATTGATAAGATAATAGCACAAGATGTAACACAAAAAAATAGACCAGGGTATTCAGAAGACGCAGCAAATTCCCCATATAATTGTTAACAGCTCTTGCGCATTCTAATTGTAGCATCTTCCTTATTAGGTAACAAAGCAGCAACTGTCAGAAAACAGATTTTTAAAACAAACATGTCAATAGTTTTCATTCATTTCATTTCAACACTTGAAAAGAAAGTTCTAAATGGTATTTGAGAGTTTACTAGGAATTGCTGCCCTTGTGAAGTAGCCAAAAAATTTCTAGGATTCTCATACAATACACTGAGTCGTACTTTCTGAAACTGACAGGAGCACTTAAGGTAACATGGATGAAAAGGTGTACTTTGGAAGTGGAGCAGAAAAACACACCTTGAGGTTACTCGGATAGTGACTGAGAGATTAATAGAGACTGATGTTGTCTGTTTCTGGTGAAGGGTCAACCAGACAGTGTGGATAAACTCAAAGAGTCTCTTTAACTCAGTCATACGCCATCGGTAGGCAGTGCTCTGGTAAAAGATCATAGGAGAACTGCTTGCTTCATGTAACACAACTGAAAATTGACATTATAGCCAGTCCAGTAGCTAAGCTTAGATCAGGGGTCTTCAAACTTGGCCCTTTTATGACTTGTGGGCTTCAACTCCCAGAATTCCTCAGCTGGCTGAGGAATTCTGGGAGTTGAAGTCCACAAGTCATAAAAGGGCCAAGTTTGAAGACCCCTGGCTTAGATCATTAAAGTTTGCCAAATTTGTCATGGATCTGCCCTTGGACAGATGTGAGTTCAGAGGAGGAGAGCAAGTTTAAGTCGGCAGAGGAAAGCCCAGAGCCAAGTGTTGGTCAGGATTGGGACTTGGAGAGTGCTAGCCTGACAGAGCAACAGGCTGATTAAGGCAAGCTGCAACAAGTTGGCCAGGAGGCTCCAGGGGAGGACCATTGCCCATTAGCAATGAGGATGGAGTCCACACCTCCTCCTTCTGACCCAAGGACAAGTAGAGCAGAGAGGAGACAGGCATAACACTGGTCAGCTAGACTACTCGTGTGGAGGCAACCTCATTTCTCATTAAGGGATGCACCGCCGTTGCCTACTTAATCCCACCCTGAGACATGAGCGTTGCTGGAGCAGTGTGCCCGGTTCTGTGCCTTGTATCATATATCCTGACACATTTAGCTTGTGAAGTGCTTTACTGGAGTTTGTGTGTGCCCATTGGACTCAGTTACCCAGTAACTCTTGCTGTGCTGAGGACCTGTTTGGGGGTTGGAATAAACACCTGTAGACTCTTGCTGTACATGGATGTGGGGGGGAGGGGGACCGGAGCAGCACAACCTTCAGCAATCCAGCTACCAAGAGAAGAATTACTGTATATTAGATGCTGATCTAGGAGCTTAAAAGAGGCATTTCTAAAATGTAGATTCCATACTTGTGAGTGTGAGAAAACTAGAGTATGGCTCTAGCTGAGCCTCAGTGATTTTTGATGTAAATAGTTTTTGCATCATTTTATACAGGTACAAAATCATTTTGTACAGGTACAAAATCCCAAACTTGAGAATAGAAAACTCAGAATAGTTGTTGCAGTCCTTCAGGACAAAAAGATTGCATGATTGACTGACTCTTCTTTCTACATCTAGGTATTTAAAGTAAATGATCTTTGTGGTATTCTTACCAACAGAAGTTCACTTATATATATACTTGGCCTTTTAGCAAGGTGCCTGGAGCTAACAGAATGGAATCTTACTGAAGATTATGATGGAAACTAAAACTATTTAATTTTTTTTCTTAAGTTGCAATTTTACTACAGTTTGGAATATATTTATTATGCATGTTTATAGGACTCACTACTCACTTGATATACATTATTACTTCAATTTGGTTGAACATTATTATTTGTATTTTATTAAGTAGCAACTTTGAGCACAGTTTGTCATGGAAAATCAGCTTATAAACACAATGATAATGTAAGGGCTGTGGTCATGATAATGATGGGATGGAAACTGAAAAATATTCAAGACTTTCAGAACTCATAATGGTCAGGGTGTGGTCAGGATAATTTGAATGTGACAACTAAAATATGCATGGGCATATCATATAAAGGGCAAATTTACTTCTTGTTGGTTATTACTTAATGCCAAGAAACCGCAGGGGAGCGAACTTGTAGATGTTACTTTCAGTTAATATAAAGAGCACAGAATCTTTAAAGTCATGGAGTAATAATCAAAAGTTTATACTTCCTCTTTAAGGAGTGACAGCTCTATTGTATGGGAGTAGCAGATAACAAGCAGGGTTTTCCAGAGACAGTCAAACATCAGTCAAAGTTACTATCTTGCTTTCTCCTTTTTCCTGTTCTCCTAAAGCATGCTTTATGTTTGTGGTTTACTTATTTAAGGGTTATAATCTGACTGCTTTTTTTTCTGTTCTTACATTCTCTTTCCAATGAATACAATGATACTGAATCTGGAAACATACCAGTTCCTTCTCTTCTATCAACATGACACAACTCAAATATAGTTCTGAGTTGTTTTTCTTAGAAGAAAGTTTTTCCACCAGTTAATATTTACAGCACATTTTCCTGATCTAAAGAAGAACAAGTCAATGGAACTTTTTAATATTTTTAGAACATTCTCCTTTGAGACCACAAGCCAAACAGTATAGCATTGTGCTACTACTGTACATGGAGCTGACTGTAAACAGACTGTCTATATTCATTCCAGAGAAAAATCAGGATAAATATGAAGAAATAAATTTTACATTCAGAATTTTCAAAAAAAAAAACCAGATTCAACATTAAAAAGATATTACTAGAAAAATTAAGAATCTACATTTTAAAATTTAAAATTTTCAGTACAAAGTTGGTATATTATTATATTCTATTACATTCACATACATATGTACTGAACATGCAAACTCTTAAACTATGTTGATCCAACTTCTGATACAAATGCTAAAACATATAAGGAACGGTTTCTGGAATTGGGTATATCTAGTTTAACGAAGAGAAGGAAGAGGGGGGACATGATAGCAGTGTTCCCATATCTCAGGGGCTGCCACAAAGAAGAGGGAGTCAAGCTATTGTCCAAGGGGCCTGAAGGCAGGACAAGAAGCAACGGATGGAAACTGATCAAGGAGAGAAGCAACCTAGAACTAAAGAGAAACTTCCTGACAGAACAATTAACCAGTGGAACAACCTGCCTCCAGAAGTGGTGAATGCTCCAACACTGGAAGTTTTTAAGAAGAGACTGGACAGCCATTTGTCCAAAATGGTATAGGGTTTCCTGCCTGAGCAGGGGATTGGACTCGATGACCTCCAAGGTCCCTTCCAACTTTATTACTATTATTATTATTATTATTATTATTATTATTATTATTATTATTATTATTATTATTATTATTATTATTATTATTATTATTATTATTATTATTATTATTATTATTATTATTATAATATTCTTGGCAAAACTTTATGTTCTCCATAGTTACTTACTGAATTATCAAGAAGTCTATGCTTGAATACAGACTGCTACTAGATCAGGAGTAAAATAAGCTCCCAGAAATCAAAGCAATACTTATATGTGTGAAATAGAATGGACTCTAAATTACCTAGCAAAAAAAAAGGTCAAAAGTGCAATGGTATATAAAAGTGAACTGCTTCGAAAGCTGACAGCTCTGAGTCAATTAATTTTTTTTTTATACGCAGGAGACACTTATTTCATATCTGTTGGAAGAAACTGTCACCATCGTAATGTAATATTTTAGCACCACATTAATAACTCATGTAGGATCCCATCTTTAACTTATGAGCTAACTACATTGAAAATATGATTCTGAAAAATGCTTCAGGTTCACTTTTTCTTTATGCTTTGACAATAAAGAATAAACACATCTGTAATAAAATAACTTTATTTAATAATAGGGAGTTGAAATAATAAAAAGCAGTTGCTTATTGAAAATTAAAGGAATAATTATCAAGAGAGTCTACAGAGCTTCAGGTCAGAAATGTAGGAATGATATCAGGAAGACAATCAGGAAAATGAGCTAAAGCCTGCAAAGAAGACAAAATACATCAAGGCTTTCTTCAAATATGCCAAAAGCAAGAAGACCAAAAACAGAGAGGCTCACACTGCTTATTTAAAACTGAGAAATATTAACAGATGACGAAGAGCAAAGCTTTAGATACAGTAGGATTTCATATTGTATTCTCATTGGCAAAATGTTAATGTATCATCTGGATGGCTCTACAGTAAGCTAGTTCACAATTCACAAAAGCTAGCCCTGCTCATTCAATATTGATAGTTCTATATTCAATATTTTTATTAATGACCTAGCTATGTTGATAAAGTTTGTGGATAACACAACATGGTTGTGTCTGGACATGTTAGGTTGTGAGGAAAAAGAAGTCCTTCAGTAGAAGATATATAAGTTATTACACATGACCCATAAGTGTGAGAACATTGCTAGAAGGTCTAATGCAGTTTCAAGCTGTATTAGAAGAAGCATGACAGTTCATGAAGTCTTTATTCTACTCTGCACTGTGTAAAAATCTGGGCACCTCATTTCCATAACTCTAGTGATATCTTAAAACAGGTTTACAGGAAGGCAACCTAAATGAGGACATGCCCTGTGAGTAAAAGCTGCAGGAGATTAGGTTGTTCAATATGGGGAAAAGAAGATCAAAAGGAGATTTGTCAGGTTTCAGGTATCTTGAAGGATTCCATAAAGAAGATTGTTAATATTCCATTGCCATAGAAACCAAGATTAAAAATAATAGATACAAGCTGTAGCTACTTAGATTTTTCTCAAAAGTAAGAACAACTTTCTGATTGCAATAGCTGTACAGTACTGGAAAAATCCACCTGAAACTGTAGCTTCTCCATCCCAGAAAGTTTTTAAGTCAAAACTAGACAGTCTCCTCTCAAGTATGCTTTTGTTTGTTTTCATGCATGTTGCAGACAGTTGAACTAGAAGATGACCCTTGTCATCTCTTCCAATTCCACAAGGCTATAATTTTATAACATGCTAAGTATAAAATGCCAGTGGAGTATTACCATGTCTTCCTCCAATTACTAGCCATGATGTCGATATACCTACAAATATTTCAACCACAATCACATTTCCTGCTTGTGGCTTTTGGAGCAGGTATAAAAATGTCTAGACTTGTTCAAATATATAGCGTCCAGTTTCCTTGCTGTGGTTCTAGGGAATGCGTAAGGTTCAGGGGACCTTACTCAGCTGTGAACCAAATATTTTCAAACAAAAAAAAAAGGAATCACATTGCTACCATAAAATAAAAATAAAGATGTACATGACAATTCGGTCTCCGTTTATTGCAGGTGTTCCCAACCAGGGGTGCTCCTACCACCTGGGGGTGCGAGATGATATTCTAAACTTGGGTTTAGAAGTTTCAAAATTATAGTGTATATGCATAATTCATTGCCGTTATTTTGAATGGTAAGGGGTGCGAGAATATATCAGAAGTGTTCTAGGGGTGCAGGGAACCGCTGGTTTATTGGGATGAATGGTTTATTAAACTTAATGGGACTCCTTTTCGAGTAAATAGATTGGAATGTACTGCTAAATAACTACCATAATATACACAGGAGCTAAAATAGAATTGCCACAATTAACATTACATTTAATGTTTCAGGAAGCAAATAAAATACATTTATTCGGCCTTTTAAAATATTGGATAATTCAAAGGGCCATGGTTTGCACACACATACCTTATTATGAAGATAACTAGGCCACAATCTTTCCCAATCTGAACACCCACAGATGTATTGGAATTATAGTGTACTTGGAATTCTGGGAGTCGCAACACATTTGAAGGACACCTTCAGGCAAACCTGAAGGATTAGATTATTACATGAATATATCAAAGTGAAGATTTCCCCTTGTATAGTCAAATACTGTATAGTTAAAAATACAGCTTCGTAATTTGACTTCTTTGCTATGCCCTGTTTTAATCTGTTAAGGCAGTGGTTCTCAACCTTTTTAATGCAGCGACCCCCAACCGGTCGTAAGTCGAGGACATTCCCTGCCCGGGAGCACCGCGCATGCGTGGTTCCGCCCCCTGCGCCGGCCGAGGCGTAGCTGGCAAGCGGCAGAGACAGAGCAGGCCGACCACCAGCTGGCCCAGCCCAAGGGAGGTAAGGCACCCGCCGGAAAAGAGGGAAAAAAAATGGCGGACAAAAAAATGGCGGACAGCCTTGCTTGGCGACCCCCGTGAAATGGTCAATCGACCCCAAATGGGGTCGCGACCCATAGGTTGAGAACCGCTGTGTTAAGGTAAAAAAAGGTAAAGGAATAGCTGCGAATTTTACTCCGCTAGTCATTGCTAACTATAGGGGGAGGTGCTCATCTCCATTTCAAGGCCATTGAGCCAGCACTGTCCAAAGTACTGTCAATGATCATGTGGGCATGGACTACTGTTGCTTTCCACCGAACTGGTACATATTTACTTTGCATGCTTTCGAATTGCTAGGTAGCTGGAGCTGGGGCGAGGATGGGACCTCACTCACCCCATCATGAGGAGCTCAGGTCTCTAACCTGGGCTGCAGCCGACAAGCCTAATGTCTTAACCTCTGAGCCACTGTTCTGCCTTAATCTGATAAGACAACTGTAAAATTTATCTTCTCCCCAATCCCCGCCAAAACTCAACTTTCTACCTTTAGCTGTGTTTAGCTAAACCAAAAGACTCCTCTCAAGTATGAAATATCATTATGATTTGGAAACCAATCAAGTTCATTTAATTTATAGATAAATAGTACCAAGAAGAGCAGGTGCATATGCATTCCTGAACAGAACACCTGCAGCAATAATAGTTCTTAAAATACATATATTATTTTTTGGCTGCCAGCATCTCTTTCCTATCTTATCAGAGAAGGTGAGATATTTACATTTCTTCTTTTGAGAAACTGTCAAGTTCCTTTCAAAGAACACAAACCCACTTAAAACTGAAGACCATTGACACTGCAAATACTCATTCTTTCCAAAGAAAGCCTTACAATATTTACAGGGGGAACCCCATGATACAGTTCTTCAAATCAGTTTCCAGAAAGTAAGTTTGATGTAGCAAAGAATCAAAGGCTTTGTGGCACCTTAGACGCTTCTACTATGGCAAACATGAAAGTCTTTAAATTGCTCCAAGACCAACTGCTGTTTTTGCTCAAAGTATAGTGAATGGAAATAGAAAAAAAATCACCCAAAGTACTTTTAGATGATAAGAACAGTGAGGTAAATGATAAAAGATGCTGAGACTCTAGAAAGAGTACAGAGAAGAGCAACAAAGATGATTAGGGGACTGGAGGCTAAAACATATAAGGAACGGTTGCTGGAATTGGGTATGTCTAGTTTAATGAAGAGAAGGACGAGGGGGNATTTTCCATATACCGAAGCTTCAAGGGATAACTTGTATAAGCAAATGCACAATCAAGACAAAGCATAGTAGAAAGACTGATATAACCTCACAGCACCTGATATGCTCAATATTTTTTAATGCTCTCACAGTTTAGCTGCAATTTATGCATGGGAATAAAGCAGCAGTTGTATGTACATGTATGAACTGGCTTCAAGGATGGCTTTTAAGTTATTGCCTACAAGGAAAAGATGATATGCAACTCATGGATATTACAGTATCTCCCATAATGTCATATACAGACTGAACACCAGATGCAGCTATTGGCAATACATTTCACAGTGGCCAAGAAGTACATTTTCTACCTCCTTATAACAATTACATGAATAATATAAAATAATCAGATCATTTTAGATTAGAGTCAGATTAGGGTTAGTATTCCTAAAATACAGAATTATTATGATAACATATTAATGTATGGATTTGAAAGCAATACAATGAGCTGTTGGTAATTTTCTGTGGATAACTCTAAAAGCATATTAAATAAATCTATGCAAGGTATTTAGCTATAAGAGTTTTTGGAACTTAAGGAATATTGCCACTGAACATCAATTGTTGGAAAATAACAGCCAGAAGATATTACTTCATTCAAATACTACCTGCAGAATTCTGATAAGATAAGATAAGATAAAATAAGATAACCTTTATTGTCATTTTTTTACTGTGGGCACAACGGCACACATCAAAAATGAAATTTAGTTGCCTGCTCTCAAAGTGAAACACATACATGACACATACATGATATAAATCTGGTTGAACATGGTGTGAAGCAAGATCCTGAGATTAAATAATTCTTGGTAGCTCACTATTTTTTATGTTCTTATTAATAAATGTTTTCATCTTCCTATGGTACAAGAAGAACTTTTGGACACTATAAGGAGAAAGTCATGTTCTTTTTGTGATATATAGCCACCCAAAATAAAATGTAGTGATAGAAGATACTCTCTTGTAAAGTATCTATGGTATCACTGACCATATAGAACAGGGGTGTCAAACTGCCGGCCCGCAGGCCGGATGCGTCATGGCGAAACTGCACCCACCCCATTGCCGGCAGCGAGTTTGACACCCCTGATATAGAAAGAAATATATTTAACCAGGCATGAAGAAGCTCTTTTCCCATGCAGCCCTCAATTTCCAACGTAGCTCTATGCAGCCCAGATTGTTCTCTCCTGCAGTCCCCTGGATCCTGGCTCTCTAACACATGGGCCCTAAATATTCATCGCTACTCTAGAAGAAAATTCTTATCTCTAACCAGTAGCTGATAAAAATAATGGGCATTTCCAGGTAAAGAGCCTCTCCATCTCCCAAACCTTCTCATTCCAGCAGCACAAAATGCACTGATTTAATAAAAGCTGAATTAATTATCTGACTTCCTTCCATCTCTTCCTATGCATGGCAGTAAAGTTGACTATAGTTAATTAGCAATACACAGCAAGCTTTGCTTTATGGTATCCTGCTTGACCTTTAGTAAAACATACCTTCTTCACCAAATGGAGTCATGGATTGTTCTTATTTAAAGGTTCCAGCTGATGTAGGCTTAACACTAATCAGTATTCAGGCCAAAGTAAGGTTTTCTACTTAAATGTGCATGTTTGTTATCTCAACAGGTTTTAAAATACCCGCTTTAAAACAATTACATACATATTGCTGTTGCTCTTGAATTTACACCAAAGTGCAAGACCTTAACATTATACATCCCCGAAAACATTATATTTAGAAATGCTTGGGGTAAAATTTTAAATTCTAAGCTAGAACTTAGAATTTAATAGAAGCTAGTAAAAACATGTGTAACTTTCAGGGAATAGCAAAGCATAAAAGAGATGAAGCTAAAACCCAGATTCTTGCTTGCCCTGGGATATAAAGCAAATATTTGGAGAAGTGAATATGAAAATTATTTCATGCATTCTGGAAAGGAAAACATAAGAACTGTGCACACTTACTTTAGAAAAAGTACCACTAATCTCAGTGGGACAGAAATTTAAAAAAAAAAAGTGGAAAGAGTTCTTTCAAACTGTATAAAATAGATTATAAGACTAAAGAAACAGAGATGCCTTTCTTCCTAATGCATGCATGAAGATTATCTGTCTTTCTGTCTGTGATCCATCCGTCCATCTGCTGTATCTATCACTCAACATGGTAAAATTTACCAATGTACAAACCATGGAGACATATGAATCAATTCCTAGAAATTCTATTTTGTTTATTTAAAAAGAGCACAAAAACCAAGAGAGAAAAACTAACACACACACACACACATTTATCTATATAAATAAAAATGTAAATGTTCCTTTGTTCAAAATCTTAAATCTCCGAAAGTTTTTCACCGATTGCTTTGAAATTTTGACACAACGTTGCATTCGAATACACACGTGTTTTTATATACCTACTATTATATAGATGTCACACTTGTGACAGGTAAAAACACGCTTTTTTTTGAAAAACAGCACCATCTGTTGGCTGAGTGAACGAGAGCCACAGCAACGCGTGGCCGGGCCGGGTACAGCTAGTTAAAAATATATTGTCATTTTTTAGAGCCTTTTCTCTACCTTGTTTATTGTTGCTGCACCACTTTCTAATAGTAAAATTAGATAGTAGGTAGCAAATTGTAGTTGAAAAAAGGCCAGTAAGAGACATAGAAAATAAAATGGCATATTTAACAGAGATAGAATAAACCTGAAAAAAGGGTGGGAGATTAAAAACAAGTTTAATAAGGACTGAGAAGCTATAGAATGTTAAGTATCAGTTGGAAAAAGACAAAGAAAAGGGGTAGAAGAAAGAAAATTGTGAATGTTTCGCTTAAGCTTTTTACAAATTAAGCCTTATTACTGAACCTGGGAGGAAAAGATTGCTGACTATTACCTAGATCTCTGAAGAGCAACACATTTATTAAAGAATGAGGATGAATTGGTTTGCTAAATGTTCCACTTGCTTATTATTTATGCAGCACCATCTCCCATCCCTATGTCAGAGTGCCATAAAAACTACAATTAAGATATTATTGGATATTCTTTCCAGTGAAATAAAACTGAAAGACATAGTTGACATGCCCAGAGTAATTTATTTATTCATATGCTTATTTCTATTTATACAAGCCTCTTGTCAACAAGTACAAGCCCATGGCTTCCTGAAATGAAATGATTCCATATATATGTTAATAGTGACACATCTCTTCACTCAAGTCCTATTACACATTGACCAAGCCCTACAAGTGTTAGGAGATTTTTCTGAAGTTTGACAGAAGAAACTCATTCATTGACTATGCTTGTTCAATCCCTCCCTGCATGACCAGACTTTATTCATAGTCAAAGTATGAGTATGACAGTGAAAGCTATGGCTGGTTTAGGTGAAATCTGTGTCAGTGGAATTTTTTTTTGGGGGGGGGGTTCTCAATGGAACTCACAGAGCTTGATTAGGAACTAAATTCTACTGTATGAGGTTCAGCCAGTGGTGGGATTCAGCCAGTTCGCACCACTTTGGCAGAACCGGTAGCTGATTTTTTGTTGCCCAGGCCCAGAATGGACTTCCGGAAGTGCCATCCACACAGAGAACTGGTTGTTCACATATTTGAATCCCACCACTGATGAAGTTATTTAAAAAATCTTCACTAAAGTTACATGCCTCTCCATATTAAGAACCACTATGCTTTGGAGAATACTGGAGAGCAGCATCAATTGAAACTGTGACTTCTTTGTAAGAAAAATGTGATGGATGGATGGATGAATGGATTTATTTATTTCTCAAGTTTATAAACTGTTCCATTATCAGAGACACTAAAAAAGTAAATTTTTGGATTTTCCAACAATCTTAGCCATTCACATTGTAGGAGGATCCACATACATTATTGTCATTTAGCTATGGCTCTTGTATGTTATCTTAGTTCTCCTTTGAACTTTCTTTAGCTTTTTGAGTGGCATAATACAGTGTTTGAGACAAAGTTTTGACATGGGCAGGGGCCAATTTGACAGCTGAGCCTGTAATAGTTTAGTATACTTCCATTATATAGTCATTTAATTACATTTTGTAATGCAAACATGATAAGATTACTTCATATTTTAAAAAAAGATTTGTATTCTTTCATGATCAAACATGCACTATTTTATACATTTTGTAAATAATTGCTATTTTATATTTATATTGTAAACAGTAATTTAGCGATTCAATGAACATTTCCACGAATAAGAAAAGCTAAATATTTAAATAAAACCTACAGAATTTAGTCAGAATTATATAATTATTTTCTAGCTTTTAAAATATGGAAATTAATATATAATTGTTCTTTTTGTGTGTTCAACACAAAGAAATATTAATATTACCTCTTCTGTGAAGAAGCAGTCACCTAAGTTACATAGTGATATTTTTTGCTTTGAAAGGATGAATAAAGTTTACCTAATGTGCTTTATCTTTGGTCCTTTTTCATTTTATTTCTCCTATTGTTTGTCCAGGTCTTGCAGTCCCATCATGTGTAAAATTAGATTCTCTGCTCCTTGAAGAAGAAAAAAACAGCACCTTTTTTTTCTTAAAAAACTTCAAATGATTTTGAATTATGTAGGGAAATTATTAACATAAATGTTATATACTACAGGAAATGAAGAAAAGGTATTTCAATATATTACAATAAATGAATCCTTGAGAATGGAAAATTGAAACTAGCAAAATAAATATTTGCCATTAAAGACTAAAAGTGACTGTAGCAACTGAGCACCTCTTTCGGTTTAAAATATTGAATTTCTAAAGAAAATGCCAGGGGTAAATTCAAAATGTCACGAGCATGTTCTAAGATCATTACTTGCCTTTTCTATTTAGGAGTATGGCATTTAGATTCATAATCACTATAAGCAATGATGTTATGGACTTTAAACTGAGAAAATAAGCATTGACATGTGTTCATATTTTTCTAATATTTATTTATTTATTGAAAACATTTGCATACTACTTCTTATTAAAATATAGCTCATAGTATAAATGTGCAATATTGGTTTCCATCAAAAAAATCCAGCAAGAATTCTGTGTGTATAATTGGACATGCTCAGTCAAGCTTTCCAAAAGCTTCTCTTAAGGATTTGAATAAGCATGGTCGTAGTACATTGGATGGTGGTAAGACAAGCAATAAAAACTATAGGAACAGAGACGCTTTTGACTGAGGCTAAGAGCAGCTATAGGTCCAAACTACTATAGGAGAGAGACTGGCAGACCCAGGGGGAGGAGTTAAAAAAGGTACAGTTTAGAATTATTACATAGCCACAAAAGGACAAAGTCTACCTCCCACCCCCAAATACTGCTAATTCTCAACTAGTTCTGTCCAGGTGTTAACCATAGACTGAGAAAATTCCTGTGCATAGGCTTTAGTAATAATAGCAATAGCACTAGATGTATATATCTAGTATATATATATATACAGCACTTTCTGAGCACTTTACAACATCAGCGTATTGCTTCCAACAATTTGGGTCCTCATTTTACCGACCTCGAAAGGATGGAAGGCTGAATCAACCTTGAGTCAGTCAGGATCAAACTTCTGGCAGTGGGCAGAGTTAGCTTGCAATACTGCATTCTAATCACTTTGCCACCACGGCTCCTGTAAATAAATCAGTTAATTAGCATTTTCATATGTGGACCTAGTTTTTCGTATCTGATAACTACAGAGTTATTTTCAAATATATTGACATATTTGGGCAAAAGGGATGGAAGAATTCAGTTAGATTATAGAACAGGATTCTCCAATGTGATCAATATCGACCCCTAAGGATAAATAGTACAATGCATTATTGTTGTTGTTTGTAGTACAATTAGTTAAATAAGTATTCATTACATTATTTTCATATAATAAATTTGGGGGTTTATCTACCCCCCTATCTTTATGAAGGGGTCAATCAGCTGAGGAATTTGGGGACTCTTGTTTTAGAAAATAGCTTGTGGAAAAGAGAATAAGTTCTTATGATAATGCAATTGTCATAAATATATATTTACTCATAGTAATGTATAATGTCCCTCTCCATCTCCTTCACAGCAGCGTGATATTTTAACACTGCAATTAATTTTAAGATGAATTGACATTATTATTAAAATAATTTAACATAATTTCATAGGAGGTCTAGGTTATACTTCCTTACTCTCCATTTTCATATCAATCAATACTTGCAACCAACTCACAAATATTTATATCTAGGTTTCCCTGACTAAATGTCTGATGGAGATATTAAATCTCAAATCTCCAGTGAGCATTGACATTAGAACATTGACAGTCTAAAACACCCATACTCCAGCCTAGAATAATCTGAACACAGGACATTTGTATATCTGTTATAGAAAGTATAGAATGGAAAGTTCATTCCAAAATTATTGACAACTGAGAAGCTGAAATGTTGAAATTCAGAAGGATTGACAGGGAGAACTCTCCAACGTTAGCTTTGAATGGGAATCTGGAGAATATGTCATATTGCTAACATCATTCTTAGAGTCCAAGAAAGCTGAAATTCTCTCTCTCTCTCTCTCTCTCTCTCTCTCACACACACACACACACACACACACACCACATATGATTAGAACCCCAGAAAAAAAAAGCACGAGCATGAGCTCAAAAGCACAAGCTCAAACCACTAACAAGAGTCCAGTGTGCCAGTAGAAACCAAGCTGCAGGGTGGAAAGTTGTGGTTTGAGGCTGTGCTGCTTCTTTAAACTTCGATTTGAGGAGTGTTCACTTCCATAATAGCCTGGAAAATTTGTTTATTTTTATACCATGTGGACTTTGAGTTTTTCCTCACTAGCAAACTTTAGTATAACCCAACCCTTACTGTTGCAATAGAAAGAACCATTGGCATAATAACATATTGTCCTAACTCTTTTCCCTGGTTTATCTATTTTACAAAGAACAGGTGCTTTGTGGTAAAGAGCAGTAAGATAAGGCTATGTAAATCATGGATGCAGGGTTAGAGAAGGCCAGATTCAAGGCGATAGAGAGAACATTTGGTTGCTGGGGGATTTTGAGGATGATGTGGTTAACTAATGATGAACCTATCTGAATCTATGCTACTAAATAAACCTCATAGATTTGCAGAGCTGTTGAAATTCCTGCCACCCCAGTTGTAAAATTTCTCACTCACACAGTCCAAGATGCATTCATGTTTCATAAAATTTGAAGGGGGAGAATTAGACTTCCACTCAACCTGGGAGGACTCTAGGCATATCTCAAATGGTTGAGGGATTTCCAGATCAATTTGTAATCTGAAAATAAATACATATACAGCCCAGTACAAATTGATTACTCAAAATAATCTATATTGTGAAATCTTCCCAGATGTGTCGTAGATATAAATCTGAGAATTAATAGCTTATCTGGTGGCAGCACCAGGTTTGAAAATCTGGCAAGACATCTCCCGAGATCTGAATGCCCCCATTTTGCTATTGTTTAGAAGAACCGCAAAGACTCCAGGCCTTTGGAGAGGGAGACCCCTTACTTCATCGTACTTACTTTTTATTATTATTATTTATTGATTTTATTTGTTATGAGGTGCCCTGAACTGCTGACACTCAGGTTGCATACACATTTAATAAATTATTATGGTTGGTTGCACAGTGCCAGAGGCTTAGATTGGATTTGGCATTTGTGTCCTATTGAGTCCTTCCCAAGGACTTGTGATAGGCAGATGTTGTTGATTAATAATATTAAAGATTATTATTCTCTAGTTCCATTGTTATGATTCTAGAAGAGCAGAGAGATCCAGAAGTAAATTTCGCAAAGGATAAAAGTTTAATGTAGAAATGAGCAACCAAAATAAAACCTCTAATTAGTCTTGTTTATACAGATGTTACATAGGAAATATAAATTTATATATTTCATCCAAAAGAATTAACAATCAGAGCAAAGGAGTGAAAATCTGAAACAACATTAACATTAAGTACTGAGGTCATACTGTAGTTCCACTGTCTTTTCCTATGAATTTCCATGTTTAGCTATCTTTCCCAGCTTTTCATCTCCCAAGTGAGTCATGGCACCAAAACTTTTTTTTTTTTTTTTTTTAAACTAAATTTAGAAAATTAAAGAAAGTAGGAAAATAAAGTTGTTTTAAGATGATTATGAAAGATTATGAAATAATAGAAATATTTCTAGAGAATCTATTCACAAATGACTCTACTAGAAAGAGAAACATGATAACGTGGGCATCTGGAGGGAAGGGCAAAGGAATCAAGTGACAATGAGTGCATGGCAGTGCCATTATATAAAACCTTAATTTATACAACTGCATCAGACATCAGAACACAAAAATATAATGCCAGTATTTGATTGGCATTGGTTACATATTCAATGCCAGCATTTGGATGTCATTGGTTAAACATCATATTTTGGGTATCATTGCAATTTGCTGTGGACAACATTATTTGAGAAGACATACTGTAAAAGCATTAAAATGGCATTGCTTCTGAACTATTTCAAACTGCAGAATAAGCAGTTAAAGGACTCACAGCACAATGCCAACAAGTACGGAGTGAGACTATGTAACCTAGAGTCTGGGGGGGAAAGGTATAAGCCGCTATATAAAAAGAACAAGATGAAAGATAATGTGCAAATTAACAGATTAATTAATTACGTACCATCAAGTTAGCATTGACTCTTAGTAACCACACAGATAGATTTTCACCATGATTTTTCCCTAACTTGGTCTTTTAGGTCTTCCAATGGTGCAACCATGGCCACTGTATCTGAGTCCAATCATCATGCTGCTGATTGGTTGCTTCTTTTTCTTTCTGCCTTTCATTACCATTACAGCTTTCTTCAGAGAACTAGGTCTTTGCATAATGTGTCCAAAGTAGGATATTGTAATCTGAGCAAGGTCATTTTTGCCTTGAGTGAGATAATCAATAATCCATTGCTTACTTTTCTTGGCTGTGCACAGTATTCTCAGGAATCTTCTTCAAAACCAGAGTTTGAAGGTGACTATAGACTACATTATTTCACTCTATTAATTAAAAGTAAAGAAGATTTAGAAAAACTCATCAAGAAAGTAAAGCTAGAGTGTGAAAACTAGAATATGAAAATATTGCAAATTTAACTAGACAAAAATAATGTAAACCAGCATGTTTGATATTGAGAACTGATGGTAAAGAAGTGCAAGTGATATTTAGATTTATTTTCTTGAGCTGAAGCATAGGCAACAACGAACAATATAGGAGGAAATGTCAAGTTTAGATAAAATGTTAAATGTTAAGGCAATGTCTATGACAATATATATTAGAATAGTTAAAGCAATGGTTTCCCTAATCATGATGTATAGATGTAAAAACTGACCATTGAGAAGGAGTATAAGAAAGTACACTTCTGGATTATAGATTTGAAAATAAGTATTAGGATTATATGAGTTACAAAAAGAACCAATCAGTCCTGAAAAAAATAAAGGCTAACTGCTCCTTTGAAATAATGTTTAGGTAACAAAAATTATATGTTCTGGATGTGTTATATGAATGGATGAACTAAGAAAAATGGTTATGCTTGGCAAGAATGAGGGAGAGAAGAAAGAAAAAACCCAGATTGATGGATCTGAATGTGGAATGCCTCTAGAAATGTTATAGCTTGGCCCTGAAGAGGGCAATTGCTCATAGAGGCTCATGAGATAGCATCAAACTTTCTCACTTTGTTGATGCTTGAAAAATGTCCCTATGTACCTAAAGTCAACTGGTTTCATTAGATTACAATATAATTGCCATTTAACAGGTTTCTTTTGTGGAAAAGAATTACTTTGCTCCTAATTATTTACATCTAAATATCAATCTTGCATGTATGGCATTTTCATTTCCCCTGATGTCACTGAGAAGATGCCTGAATTTTCTGCATACAAGAAAAGAGCAAGTACCATCCAGGAAAAGAGTGTGGTGAACTAGAGCAAGACAAATATTTAATAAATTAATGCAAAAATGCCAGGGGGTTACATGCATCCCTACTTTATGTAGGAATTGCTTCTGATAGATGTTCCTGAGTTTTGGAGCTACGTCTTAAGTACTTTTATAGAGCTGGAGAATAAGTTTTCACATTATTTCAAGAATAATTTAAGTGCCCTTCTCAGATTTCTTAGTGCGTAACTGGTGATTCTATCATTCTACAGTGATGTTTCCAGTCAAATTCCTCTGATTGCTTGGTCAAGCAGATCAGAAATGACTATAGCAGTGGTGGCGAACCTATGGCACGGGTGCCAAAGGCGGCACTCAGAGCCCTTTCTGTGGGCACACGTGCCATCGCCCCAGTCCTAGGCCTTCAGCTGGGTTTTATAAAACCTTTTCACTTTAGGTCTCCGCCGCTGTGTGCAAAAAAAAAAAAAAAAGGTTCAATCAATTTCAACTTCTTGCGGGGAAAAAAAATCTTGCAAAGTTGGAATTGATTGATTGAACTTTTTAGTCCCACCCAGTCTGCCGTTACCACCGCAGCCACGCCCAGCCAATGGGCCACACCCACCCGGCACCCGACGATGCATAAGTGGGTTTTGGGTTGCAGTTTGGGCACTCGGTCTCTAAAAGGTTCCCCATCACTGGACTATAGTAAAATGCAACATTCTTCAGAACTGAAGCTGTTGGACTGGCACAGAGATGTCCAGCTTTATTTATTCAGCAAATATAAATGGCTGTCCATCTAGCACCGGAACTCTGGCCAATGAGCAAAGGAATATATACTGTATATATTTAGAAAAAAACGTCAAGGTACCACAACAAAAACCTCATCCACATATTCCATACAACCTTGCTGGATTCCATTAAAAGCCTGGCCCAAGGACCTGGGGCGAAAAGCTGGGTCTTCACAGCCTGCCAGAAGACTGATGAGCTCAGGGCCATCTGAATCTACAGGAAGAGGGTGTTCCATCAAGCAGCTGCATGACAAGGCAGGCCCATTTTCTGGGCCTCACCAAATGGCACAGCTTCACAGAAGGGACCTGAAGCCAGATCAAGCCCAGCCAGAGCCATGGAAGCTCGCTAGGTGGTTTCCCCCAGTCACTTTTCGTTTGCACCATCTTGGCACCCAGAATGTTGTTGTTGTGAGGAAAATGGGAGGAGAGAGAGCCCCATGCAAATTGCTCTGAGCTCCTGAAGGAAAGAGAGGGTGTTAAGTTTAACAAATAAATGAACCGGTCGGTGCTGCCAAATATCCATCTCGTTTTTTCTTGCAAAACTTCCATCTATTTCTCAGCCCTTGGCTTGGAGTCACAAAAATGAGCCCTGAAATCCTCTCTAGAAAGGACTCATTAGAGCCCTTCGAGGCAGGAAATGGCTGCCTAGAAGCACTCTTTTCCGTCAGGAGAGGAAGCAATATTCCTAACACTCCAGGGAGAGATTACACATGTTCTTAGAGATTCTCAAGTGACATGTATCTTTGGTATGTAATCCAAGGCCCTTCTGAGCTCTTCTGGCGGAGCTCCATTCCTCTACGCCACCGTCTTAGTAGAGCGCCGATGACGAGGTCCTCTAAGCTTTCACCAAATATGGCGGGGGCTGGAAAACCTCTGGAGTTCGTTCAGCCGAAGCCGGAAATCACTTTGGCCGGAGCTTTGCATCCCACTCCCCGCTTCTCAGTCTTGGATTCTCGGGGCCAGACCGGAGAGCAGGGAGGGCGAAGTAGATTCGCTGTCTTCCCCTCTTCCCCGTCGCCGGGAGCAACCGCACAACCCGGGCAAGCTGAAGGGGCGGCTTTGCAGCCTCGGCCGTTTCTCAGCGAGCTCCTGTTCTAGGCAGCCCCTTGGCTGCCAGTGGTCTGGGGGAGCTGAAACAGCGTTTTCCCTTGGGGAGGGTATTCGTTCTGGAACAAGAGGAGGGGGCAGGAATTGTGGAGAGAGAGAGAAAAAAAGCAACCCAAACAGTTATTTTATCCTGAGCCTCGCTCCTTCTTTTTTTTTTTTTTTTCCTTTCTTTTTGGCAGCCTCGCGAACCAGATGGTTTCCTCATGTTGCCTTCAGCAGGGCAGAAATAGATGGCGAGTGGGGAATTTCCACCTGAAGATGGACCCTTATCCATCAGCCTCCTGTCTGCTCTTTGGCAGAGGGAAGGAGACGTGTGCGGGAGGTGGAAGGGAAAGGGGGGATAGAGAAATGCCTAGAACCAACATGAAAATATGCTTATTATGTCTGAGACCAAACCTAGTCTGTTTGTGGAAACACCACTGGATTCGAGTCAGACTGGAGCTTTGAGCCTCCACCTATACAAGACACTAGCTCCATTATACTGCTCCTACCTCCCTGGCTGCAGAAAGCTCCCAACCCCTTTCCCCAAAGAGAGAAAAAAAGAAAATCTGATCCTTTCTAAACTTCAAGAAAACTGCTCCTTCCTTCCTTCCTTCCTTCCTTTCCTTCCTTCCTTCCTTCCTTCCTTCCTTCCTCACAATATCTAACAAGACATACACAGTGCTGTATAATAATAATAATAATAATAATTAATAATAATAATAATAATAATAATAATAATAATAATAATAATAATAATAATAATAATAATAATAATAATAAAGTTGGAAGGGACCTTGGAGGTCATCGAGTCCAACCCCCTGCCCAGGCAGGAACCCTACACCATCTCTCCATCTCTTCTAACAGACATATACAGTGCTGTATATCTCTCCATCTCTTCAAGTTAAGACTCAGGAGCAACACTTACCCCAACACATGTTCACAGCCCCTGTGGCAGGTCTCCTTCCATGCACTACACCTCCTTAAACTCTGGCAAGAGCAGAGAGCTTGGTTTTTTTCCTCCTCCAAAGCAGCAGTAGGGCTGGCGAGGGGTAAGTTCCCCTCCCCTCCATGGCCACCCCCCTGTGACTGAGTAGCACATGTAAGACACCAACAAGGCAGCCAGGTCGATCCCAGTGCTTCCCTCTCACATCGCCTCCCTCTTCTCCCTCCTGTTTAATCACTTGCTTTTTTTGCAAGTGGCCGGCTTTCTGCATGTTGCTCTTGTCTGTTTTAATTGTTGGAAACAAACATAAGACCTCTCTTTGAAGCATATTGAAATAAAAATGGACATAGCTACAAACTCAAGTGGGATTCCTGTATTTCACATAAAAGGAGCAAGTCCCCCCCCATCAACAAACCACAATTATTATTTCCAATGCTGTTCTTCCTAAACCATAATAGGCAGACCACTGAAGAAGGGGGGTGGGTGGGAGGTGGAAATACACCCCATCAGGAATTCCAAAGAATTTCCTGCCCTGGGAACAAAAGTGAAGTCTATATTTAACAGTATCTGAAGCTGTCAGGAATGCTTTGTGGTTGGATAACAGAGTAGAAAAATGTGCAAAATGCAAGCTACTGCTCTACCAAATATGGAAATATTGTTACGTCTAGTGTCTGAATCACCATCTGGAAATACTTACAGCCATGAAGTCAAATGTAATAACAAAAGCTAGAAACAACCGCTCAAAGCAGCAGCCTCAAAGAAGAATTGTTAGCAAAAAGCATTAATTACAAGTAAATATTAATATTATTAAGTATTAAGAGGAGAAATATTCTGAAGATCTACTGTTGTTTTATATTACTGTTCAGACCCTCAACAAAATGTAGGATTCTGAAGGATTTTAAATAGTGGAGCTTTGGAGTCATAGGCATTTGGAACGTAATGCAATATAGACATGTGTTAAAACTCCAAGATACATATCAAGCTTTTTTTAAGTAGGTATAGTTAAAGCAATTTATTTCATAATTTTAAAACCATTACTTTGATAACTAATGTGTAAATTGGAGCATGCAATTTAGGTGTTTATTATTTACTTAGGGTTGGAGTAAAGGTCACTGCGAGTTCAACTGTTCTATTTGCACAACTTTGAAGCTTTCACATTTGCTTTTATTGAAACCTGTCATCCCTCTCTCACCTTCAACCTGTATCCCAACCCGCAAACATATCAAGAATCAAGAAAAGCGTCTTTTTAAACCTTGATTTCCAAAGTGTATTATAATCAAAGTGGAAAACTAATCCCCAAAAACTTTCATCCCAGTATGAATGCAAAGATGAAGGCCAGTTTAGAACATAGAATTATAGGATTGGAAGGACCTTCTAATCTAATCCATCTCCCTGCTCAAAGGCAGGAGACCTTATAACATCCCAGTCAAAAGGCTGATGTAGTGGTTGAAGGCGCTGGCCTATTTTCGGCCTAGAAAATAGGAGACCATGAGTTCTAGTTCCACTTTAGGCATGAAAACTGGCTGGGTGACTTTGGGCCAGTCATTCTCTCTCTCAGCCCAATCCACTTCACAGGGTTGTTGTGTGGAACAAGAGGCGGAGGAAGAAGTATTAAGTACGTTCATCAGCTTGAGTTACTGATAAAGTAATAAAGGCAGGTTAAAAAAAAATCTAATAAAGAATAAATATGGGAAGACAACTCCGATTCGTTAAAGCACATCAGAATGCTTGCTTGCTAACTCGTGTGTCCCTTGCGATGACCTGGAATAGGAGCAGAGGGGCTGGCTTGTAACTACAACCCCCCAAACGTAAGGGCAGAGCAACAAATATTTCCCACCTCCCTCCAAATGCCTAAGAAAACGGGGCCGACCAGCGTTATGAGTTTCTCCGCACAACCCCATTCATAAAGCTTAAACCACGCCGCCAGGTTTTTTGGGAGACACCCTTTCGTTCACACCCAAACGTCGAAAAGATTGGCATGGCTGTTCTGCCCCGTACCCTTCCCATCTCCCGTCCCCCCCCCCCGCCCCGCCGCCCTTCTTCCCTAAAAGCTTCCATAGCAGCGAGGCTATTTAGCCAACCCGTCAGCGGGACAATCTGCTAAAGGCGCTGCTTTCCCAGGCCGCAAGCGGAGGAAATACAACGCGAAGGGAAGGAAAACCAAACCGATGTATATGATGGTTTAATAGGTTGAAACTAAGGAGGGTGGGGGGGGGGTGAAAAAAAGAAAAAGAAAGAAAGCCTTTGCTGTGTAGTCGGTGTAAGCTCTCCCTCCCGCCCTCCCTCCACCTCCCCAAAGCATAAAGAGCCCTTAGACAGGGAGGAGCTTGGAGGCAAACCGCGCCAAGGCAACATTCCTGAGATGCTTTAGAATTCCTGATGCTTTAGAATTCTGGCTCGACGTCAGCGGAGCTGCAGCACGCGGCGGCGGCGGCAGCGTATATAAGGCAGCTCCCACTCCGCGTCTGCTCAGACAGGCAAAGGGCTCTGAGGAACGTCAGGCGGAAGAGCAGAAAGCCGAGAAGTAGACCTGGTTGCCTATTCTCTGGCTTTAAAAAAAGAAAAAGAAAAAGAAAAAGAAAGGAGCTAGAGCAGCCGCGAGGCGTTTAGCATTCTTCTAGGACTCCGACTGTCTTTTGCAAAACGCCGCTGTTTTGCTCGGGTTCTCGCCCCCCCCCCCGGTTTGAACTAAGGAAAAAAAAAGGACCGTAATATCCCCAGCCGTCTGGAAACGAGCGAAGATGAACTCGCGGAGAACCAGCTGTTGTATCCTGGCTTTTGCCGTCCTCCAGTTAGTAAACAGGGTAGGTATGGATTTTTGATTTCAAATTGATGCAGATTTTCCATCCCCACCCCCTTGTTTATTTTCAGTGAGAAATGTGCAACCTTCTCTTTTTCAATAAATAAAAGTCGCATGTTGCCTGCACGAACATTACAGCGTGTGTAGAATGTGTGTTAGAACAGGGGGCTCTCCTATGCAGGTTTAAAAAATTACTCCAAAGTAAAGCCTATTCAGTAAACTTCCAGGTGAAGAAAGTGCGGAATGGCTATAACTGAGTGAACTTCCTGAATGTTTTGCTTATTTATGGCAGGAAAGCTGATGGCTTTAACTACTGTATCTTGTTTACAGTAACAAGGGTTATATCTCATAGCTATGGTTCCTTTGTTTCTCCTCTGCAGGTGATTTCTTCTTCCTGCCCAGACACTTGTGAATGTCCTCTGGAGGTTCCCAAATGCACTCCAGGAGTGGGTCTGGTTCTGGATGGTTGTAAATGCTGTAAAGTCTGCGCGAAACAGCTCAATGAGGACTGTAGCAAGACGCAGCCTTGTGATCACACCAAGGGGCTGGAATGCAACTTTGGCGCCAGTTCCACCGCTCTGAAAGGAATCTGCAGAGGTAAGAAGCTGGCAGCGTGGCTCTTTTAATATCTCATTCATGCAGATACATACTAACCCATTCTCGTAGTGGTGAAGTTTAGCAATTTTCAGTCCATGTATGGTTATGCTTTGTTGTTGGTAGATTGGCAGAAGGGCATATTACTTCAGCAGTCTGGAATGCAATTCACTATGTCTGGACTGCAGTAACAGCACATAAGGAAAAGTGATTCCTGACTAACTTATTGTTCTAGCCTAGAGCTCTGGGGGATTGTAGGGCTCTTTACCCATAAATTGGAATTAATAGAGCAGGAGAGAGAGAGAAAAACCACTCTGCTAGAGGAGACTTGAGCCCAACTTACGATTTCTCCCTCTTTTTTTTCAAACTTTTACAGCACAGTCAGAAGGAAGACCCTGTGAATACAACTCCAAAATTTATCAGAATGGAGAAAGTTTTCAGCCCAATTGCAAACACCAGTGTACATGCATTGATGGAGCTGTTGGCTGCGTCCCACTCTGCTCGCAAGAACTCTCTCTTCCAAATTTGGGCTGTCCTAACCCAAGACTAGTAAAAGTTCCTGGCCAGTGTTGTGAGGAATGGGTCTGTGATGACTCCAAAGATACCCTGGAACAGCTGGAAGGATTCTTTGGCAAAGGGTTTGATGTGGATGCTTCTGAAGGAGAATTGACCAAAAAAAATGAGTTAATATCCATGATAAAAGGAAAGCTGAAAATGTTACCAGGTGAGTTATCAATATTGGTTACACACTTTCCTGTGCTAGCAAGGGGTGGGTAGTGGGTGGGTGGAGTTATCTGTTGATGTCTATGGGCTTTTGCTATGCATGCTAAGGCAAAGAACTCATAAGTATGAGAAACTTATCCTCGCTTCTTCCTTCTGTCTTTTAGTGTTTGAAACTGAGATTCGCAGCCATTCGTTTGAGAATCCAAAATGCATCGTCCAAACAACTTCATGGTCTCAGTGTTCAAAGACCTGTGGAACTGGAGTCTCTACACGTGTCACCAATGATAATCTTGGCTGTAGGCTAGTTAAAGAGACCAGGATATGTGAAGTGAGGCCATGTGGGCAGCCTAGTTACGACTCCTTGAAGGTAAATGGGTCTTCCTTATCTTCACACTGTTTTTGTGTCATTCCTAGGTTAGATGGATAGTGTGTCTTTTAGTAAGAGTTTTGGCTTAACCACACAATCTCTTGTTTTCCAGAAGGGAAAGAAATGCACCAAGACCAGAAAGACCCAAACTCCAGTCAAGTTCACTTATGCAGGATGCTCAAGTGTAAAAAAGTACCGCCCCAAGTATTGTGGCTCTTGTGTGGATGGCCGATGCTGCACTCCTCAACAGACCAGGACGATCAGGGTCCAGTTCCACTGTGATGATGGAGAGACCTTCAACAAGAATGTCATGATGATCCAGTCTTGCAAATGCAGCTATAATTGTCCCCATGGAAATGAGGCATATCCTAATTACCAGCTATTCAATGACATCCACAAATTTAGGGACTAAAGTTGTGATGTGTGCAGGCTTAAGAAGGAGGCTTGTAATTAATATCTGACTTTGTTTTTTGAAGTACCAGTGGAAAAAAAAAACTCTTATTGAAGTGATGCCTTTACCCAGTGGAGGGCAACACAGAACAACAAGAAAGGACTGTGTGACTGGTTACTCTTGCAACAACAGTTTGAGCATACTTAAAGCTTCATAGTACTGGAGCAAACTTACTGCTTCAATTTGGAGCACTTGTGATTACTGATTTCTGTTTCTATCTGTTTATACAAAGTTTTGTCTGTTTGGGCAGTGAAACTCTTCAGTTTCTACTGTTCAGCATAACATTTTTGTTGTTTGAAAGTCATGTTGGAAGTTAACACTCTTTTCCAAGGTGGGCACTTTTGGAGTGCCCATCTATGGCAGCTATAAGCATCAGCTACATATTTCATATCTGCAAACAGAAATTGGATTTTTTTTTTAAGCTGAATATTTTATTTATCAAAATGTAGCTTTGTTCTCGGAGGGGGAAAAAACCCCGTAATACTGGAATAAGTTGTAAATAATTTAATTTTATATTCAATGAATTAAGAAAATTTATTTATAGAATTAATCATTTAATAAAGAAATATTTACCTAATTTCAGTCAATATGATTCAAACTGATGGGGGAGGGGGTAAGCAGGACCACAACTCCCATCTTCTGTGTAGTACTTTTAAAATATAAATATAAATGAGTCTTGCTTTCAAATAAACATTCTCACGATAAATATAAAAGTTCTGCCATCTTTCCAGGGTCCTGGAGCTAATGATTCTTTCAGGGATGAAATGTTGAGTGGAAGAGTTAGGAATATTTCATAATATGAAACTCTCTTTACCTGTCATCTTTAAACGCTACTGTTTCCCAGATCACTTCTTGATCTCTAATCAGGGTGTGCCTTCTTAAGAAAACTATGTTGATCAACTGCTGCTTTTTAGTAGAGACCTTGTTAATTTAAAATTTGTTCTACTCATGATTCAGTGAAGTAGACAGCAGCAACTAAGCAGGACAGTGTTTTGTATGATTTCTACGGTTACTTCCTGCAAGTGAAAGGGCTCTTTGTGTGCTTTTCTACAGTCTGCAGGAGGTGGTTTCACTAAATTCAAATTTAAATGAGGGTGAAGCAATTACTGGCCTTACTAAAAGTAAACACATTAAAGAAAAGAATGTCAGGAATTCATCTCACTTTTTGCTGCAGGCTAAGAGCTCGCCTCTCCTTTTGCCTTTGACTTCCCTTTTACCTGCAAAAATATGAACCTTTGATCAGGCAAATAACTAAAGAGATGGGCACAGAAGGAACTATTAGTTTTAAACATTTTTGTCCCCTTTATACCACGCAATGTTGTTCTTTGCTCATTCATTTCCATAATAAGTGAGCAGCAAATCTCATTAATATTTAACCCCCAGTTGCAAGGATTAGGACTGATGGATTTGGAATTCTTCTACATTATCTAATAGGGTTTAATGGTCTGGTGAATAAGCCACACACAATCTAGAAGCTACCCAGTCTAAACTAGAGCACATGAGTTGCTTCATTTACTCTAATTCTGATTGTAGATGCACTATCAAGTGGTTTATTTTGCAAAAAGTCTTGTGTGGCCAATAATGCAGAGAGCATTGGCACCAGTCTGCTTGAGGGAGGTTGGAAATGAGTGAAAATATAAACAGTTTAATATTTAGAAAGAAATTCCAGGAAGTACACCTCTTTCCACAACCCAATACAGACCAGGTATGCTTACTGATAATAGATTGTTGGTAGCCCAGTAGAAGAAACCAAATGAGACTGGAATGGAATATAGAATATCTAACATAGCTAACTGAGTTGCCTGCAGAATGGAACTTTACCCTACAATATTGTCTTCTGGTTCTATCCACTAATATTGTTGCACAGATAAAATTGATTCCCAAGGCCCTTGTGGGAAAGTAGTCATTTTTAAGGGATGGACCCACCAAATACCCATTATTCCATTGTTAACCTGGAGAGGAAAGGTGAGAGTATAAGGCCTTAAAAGTGGTAAGCTTTAATGTCTTAAAATCCACAGGAACAAATCTATTGTGGTTAACCACCGTGTTAGTTAAGGGGACTCCTCCCTGATTAATGGCAGTGTAGCTTTGAATAATTAGACATTAAGGTAATCAAGGACATTGTTTGACATCTACTTTATGGCCTTTTGAGGTGTTTGACTGGCCTCTGTTGGAAGCCAGAATATAAACAGAGTGAAAAATTATGCTAAGCCTGGTTTACTAATTGACAGGGTAGTCATATCACTAAGTCAAAAAGCAACAAAATACACACATTTGAAGAGTTGCAGGAAGCTTCATTGGGCATTATGAAAGTGTAGATCTCTTGCTCAGCCTTTTCTAACTTCTAACTTCATGTTAATGCTGCCTATTCATTGCCTTCTCTCAAGAAGAGCAAATAGGAGCGATAGTAATTGCTTGCCCTATCCTTTCTCCTGGTCAGTGGATTACTCATCCATAGAGCAGGATACTAGATATGGAAGGAGGAATAGCAGGAATTAGGAGGATCTATTTACATTCAGGAAGAGGGCTCACTGACAACATTTTGTCTAAGGATCCCACTAATCTAAAATAACCACTGAAAGCATGCCTCTTTTAAAAACAATGAATGCACCTCCCATGTTGGGAACAATTCTTACTGGAAAGCAAGTAATTCCTTCCAATCTTAAAAAAAATACTACAATGTCTTCCCATGAAACTTTAGACAGCATACACTTTAAAAAAAAACAAACTACTCCAGTGTGATAAAGAAACTACTCCAGTGTGATAAAGAAACTTGGACTAAACTTGGGGACTCGTCGCTCCCACGTAACGCCGCTGCTGCGCGAGCTGCATTGGCTGCCAGTGGCCTTCCGGGTGCGCTTCAAGGTGCTGACTATCATCTTTAAGGCGCTCCATGGCAGCGGACCGGGATACCTTCGAGACCGCCTCCTGCCACAGATTACCTCCCATCGGCCTGTACGCTCCCACAGGGTGGGCCTCCNCAAGCGGGACTGGCCTAGGGTAATTTTTTAGAGGGGTTTTAATTATATTTTAATTAGACAACATTTAAATATTTCTTTTTAACTAATTTTAAATTTTGTAATTGTTTTTGGTGTATTTTAAATTGATTGTCAGCCGCCCTGAGTCCGCAAGGAGAAGGGCGGGATATAAATTCAAATAAACTAAACTAAACTAAAACTAAACTAAATAACAACAGCAATTGTTCAAGCCCTTTCCCCCCATGCTCTGCTTGGCTCAATGGCTATTTAAACCTAGCCAACCTAACATTCTGCATAGCATCATATCAGTTACTATATATAGGGACATGACATGTTGCTACCGATTCAGAATGTTATTGTCATAAAACATCAACTAACGTTTGTAATATTGCGCTTAACATTTACAATGATTTTCTTTTTAGATATATGCATTCCTGGTGTAGGTTAACCTAATAGATATACTACTTGAGGAAGATTGGCGGTTTGGAAATATGAAATACAAACAAACAAAAACCGAGTTGGCCATAAATTGAATTGTTTATCTCGCTTCCATAACAACATTTAATTCAGTGATCATGGTTATCTGGTAATTTCTGGAATTACCACGATAATCTTTCTTAATTGTATCTGAAACTGTCTATGCAACATTTTGATAACAAAGGAAGTATGAAATTCACTGGAGCTTATCATGCTGGGTTTCCATTTAATCCTGAGAATGAAAATACAACATGTTCTGCATGTTGATCTATTTGTGAATTGGTTTCCTATGACAACATGGATGAATTTGTTGGCTCAGTTTTTGCAGTTTGTTCATTCATAGAATGTCACTGTGAATTTCTGTTCCACACTTAATCTAACTTATGTTTCAGATTAAATTAAAACAGTTCTTTTTCACCCATACCTCGCAGCATTGAACTCTGGCTTCCTGTTCTATAGCTGAATATTTCTGGCAGTCAATGTATCAGTAACAAAGAATAAATTGTTAAGTACAGGAGCTGAATTTGGAATCCTTTAAGGGCTACAATAATCTTCTGCTTATCCAGATCAGCAGTTGGTCTATGGTCCAATATTTAGACTTCAAATGGCTCCCAAAGGCACGCTGGCTGAGGAATTCTGGGAGTTGGTCCACAAGTCATAAAAGGGCCAAGTTGGAAGAATTCTATCCTAGATCAACTATCTGCAATGTTATTAAAACCTGAAGTGCAAGAGGCTAAACCTAAAGTGTTCACTGATCCTCTGCTGGACTATGGAGTCTCCCGTTTTATGAGACTGTCTTTTGAAAAATATGTATGGGTGATGTTCATATTTCACTATAGGGATTGTTCTAAAAGCAATATATTAAACAAGGCAGCATGCTTATGGATAAGCTGGGATTTTCAGCACAGAGATTCAGTCTGTTGGAATGTGATTGTTTAACTTGCTGGGTTTTTGTAACCACTCTGTCAGAAAAATTGTTATACTGCTCTTGACATCCTATTAGACAAAGCTGAAGTCCTAGTAATTTCAATGCTCTCAGTGCCTCCCACAGGCAAAAAGGTAGGTTGCAAATCTCAAGTAATACAGTTAAAATATGCATTTTCCTAGCTTTCATGCTTTGATAAAATTCATGCCACCTCACAATATCTGTACAGTCCTAGCAAAGCAACCCATGAGATAAATAACCAAAAGAAATCCTTTCTGCCAGGCAAAGCAGCTTGATTAGTTTTCATTCTAGCGGGAACAAACAATAGTAAAACCCTGTTTCTCAAATTAAACCTGTAAAGAATACGACAATAAAATCTAGGCTCAGCTGTAACAGCATCTTTTAAAACAGGGGTCTTCCAACTTGCCCCTTTTATGACTTGTGGACTTCAATTCCCAGAATTCCTCAGCCAACGTGCCTGGCTGAGGAATTCTGGGAGTTGAAGTCCACAAGTCATAAAAGGGCCAAGTTTGAAGACCCCTGTTTTAAAATGTACTACATTTAACAACATTAATTTTACCAAAATAATACTTTGTCCACAGAATGTTTTATCGTAAGTGTTGGCATTTTGCAGAATTCTGTTCTGATATCTTTAATTAATCTGGCATAGGGTAGTGCACACTTAAGTATAGCTGTACAATCCTTATGTAAGATTGTACAGGTAGTCCTCAACTTAAGGACAACAATTGAGTCCAAAATTTCTATTGCTAAGAAAGGCAGTTGTGAAGTGAGCTTTGCCCATTTTACAATCTTTCTTGCCACAGTTGTTAAGTGAATCACTGCCGCAGTTAAGCTAGTAACACAAGTGTTAAGTCAATCTGGCTTCCCCATTGACTTTGCTTGGGGACGCTGCAACCATCATAAATACGTGCCACTTGTCAAGCATCCAAATTATGATCACCTGACTATAGGGATGTTGCAACGGTCATAAATCATTTTTTTCAGTAGTTATAACTTTGAACATTTACTACATGAATGGCTGTAAGTCAAGTACTACCTGTAGCGCATAATATGCACAAAACCAATTTACCAAAGATTTAGCATAATGTAGAGATTAGTACAGAAAACCAAAACAAACCCATGACATCTGAAACTCCCACATATTATCAACTTAATCTGCTTGACACAAGCATTGGGACAATATAATGACACACTGTAAAGCGTGGCAAAGGAACAAGATAAAAATATGCACATTTTTTTAAAAACAACAACAACAACAACAACACATCCTTTTCTTGAATATTTAATATTATAGCCAGATTTTTCTAGATTGTAAAGTTTGAAAGGTTTCTTGCTGGCCTAGTCAAAAAATTATTTTGCCGACTCTTTTGTTCATCATTTTGTTTATTAGCAACTGTATGATAAAACTGGAAAATTTGTACACTTGCAAATGTTCTTCTACATTGGAGCAGGTAACCTGAAGTCATATGGCATTTGATGAAGACTGTCATGTGTATCTACAATTATTTCCACACTTAACTGACCCTCTGACGTTTCAGGCATTTCTTATTTCTTGAAAAACTTCATTGATTCAATGCCAAGCAATCGTATTTGTGCAGAATTCAAAGATCCAACACCTTGGCTTCTATACTGAGAAAAAATATTACTGGGGCTTGCAAGAGGCACAATCTTTCAAGAAACTGCTGTTCCTGAAAAGCTAATAACCCCCAAGTCCTGTTGCCTTTTCACTGATGCTATGGCTACTGGCCTTCAAGAAACAAAGGCATCCAGAAAAACCAGACACAATTCTAACATTGACAAAACAGGAGGAGTAGCCGAGTGGGGGAATGGAGGAAAGGAGCTTTAACTTTCCTTCCTACTCTTAGCTACATAGATACACTGTATGCTATCATGCAATGCTTAAGCCAACAGGGTTGAAGAAGTTTTGCCTACACTAAAGTGACTGTAAGAAGTAGGATGCAGCCCAGAAAGTCACGAAGCATAGGGTATCCCTGTTCCACGGCCACGTAGACAAGGTTCACAAAGGCAGAGGTCATTGGTTAGAGCAGGGGTGGGGAACGATGGCCTTTTTGTGAATTGTGGACTTCAACTCCCAGAAACCCTGACGCAGCCATTCTGCCTTGGGAATACTGGGAGTTGAAGTCCACAAATCATAAAGGGGCCACCGTTCCCCACCTCTGGTTTAGAGTTTTGAGAAATAACCCAGTACTTTAACTGTGGTACACCAAAGGACTATCTTTATCATCCAACTGGGTTGTGCCAGGTCATCTAGCATGCTAGCTTTAGATCAGCAAGAATTATTTTTATGTCAGGTGTTCTGTTTATATGTAGACCCCGTAGATCAGAGGTGTCAAACTACCGGTCCACGGGCCAGATGCATCATAGTGAAACCACGCCCACCCCATTGGCAGCAATGGCAAAAGTCGCGATACGTCGCGACATGTCACGTGACGTTGCGAGTTTGACACCTCTGCCATAGATCAATCCCTCTTGAAATTTTAGCAAGCATAGTTTGCTTTTTATCTCCTACAATCAAAAGCAGATTCAAGATAACATTCTCAATATTATGGACTTGAAAGGAAAAAATCACTGAGGTTAGAATGGCACCCTGGGAAGTATGCAGTTCCTATTCTCCTATTATTTATGTGCCATTATTCTTGTCTCAACACTCAAATACATATCTCCTTACATTTATTTCACTTCTGATCATCTTGACTTCAATCCTTTCCCCATTGTTCTAGAGACCCATAACATATATTTATTTTGGAAATGTTTTAACTCTTACTTCCTAACTGAGAATTATAATTCTATGAGGGATTAAGGTAATAATCATCACCAAGCTGCAATTCCCAAGAGTATTTGGAAGGAAAGCAATTTCAAGCATTAAATATTTGATGTATGCTTTTAACATTGGGTGAGGCCTACTTAGTTCCTGTGTGTCGGGCTGATTGAAGGGAAATTCTGGGAGTAAGAGTGGGTTTGGATTTCAGTTCTAAGGATAAATGAGAATATTATATTCAATATTCTATTCAATATTGAATTGGCTGGGAGCCACAGGGGCCACCCTTGTTCTGCAGTAGAGCGAGTAGAGAAGCCTTCTCATTAAGGCAATGTGCTAAATCATGTCAATTGAAGGAACACAGTGATTTACTACTGGGTGTTTATATGACATCATTGAATAGCAGGGACTTCCCTCCTCCCTCCGTTCTTTTCTCCCAAGATTACAAATTACATGAAGAATTTCATGTTGTCATTGTAGAGGCTAAACAGGAAAAAACACACAATACCAGAACACCCAAGCCTTCACTTGCTCACTTGTTTTATCCACAATCATATCCATACACATCACTTGTGCTGTCTCCAACATTTTGGCCACAACAGAGTAAATCTCCTACTTTATTAAACCTTATTAAACCTCTGCAATACATTACATCTTTGTACATGCTTTCAAGGAAACAAGACACCAGATAGTGTTGAAATTATTCAGACTGGTTAACATGGCAAATGTATTGATTTATGTGAAATTGTATCAGAGGGGAAGAGAGGCTGGTAAGGAACAAGTTTTGGCAATCTCTACCTTGAACAACTAAAAGC
Source organism: Protobothrops mucrosquamatus (assembly GCF_001527695.2). Lineage (NCBI taxonomy): Eukaryota > Metazoa > Chordata > Lepidosauria > Squamata > Viperidae > Protobothrops > Protobothrops mucrosquamatus. The sequence continues at coordinate 63,358 of NW_015387096.1, forward strand.
TAAAACAATCTAGCTGCAAAAGATAGCTGAGGATCTGTGAAGACCAAATTCATCTCCAGAATCTTTGTCCTGAGTTGGAGGCAAAAGCACTAAAAGTAACTCTACATAGCCATGATTCAAACTCAGCAGTAGTTAAGGTTTTAGACTACACATAGGGGAGACCTATGTTCAAGGAATTACTGGATAACTTTGAGCCAATCTCTCAAAGTTAAGTTACATTTATGGGTATAAAATAAATATAAAATATAATTTTTTAATGGTTGGTTATAGTTGATCTTAATTTTGATATGTTTGTTCTGTAAACTATGTAAGATTGGTCATTGGCAAATAAAAAAGTTAAATAGCAAATACATGCAGATCTGATTCAAATTGTTGATTCACAGGGTTCATTCAATCTGACCCAAATTGATTTGGAAAATGTAACTGATTTGATAAAATGAAAAGGCATCCAATCTGATTATTTCATCTTCCAATTTGATGTCAGCTTGATTTGGAAATTGGATGAAATTGGCTCTGAATTACATCTCCTAATTACATACTATAATCATGATGAATCATGATGTCTGAATCATAATAGTCATGACATAAGGTTATTTTTTTATCCTCTTTCATTCTTCTATGTTTGGGGCATTTCAGAATAATGAAAATAAAATCCAGAAATTAATACTACATAAAAAAAATTCTATGTCTGTGAGTAAGATAATTTTTACAACAAATATTGATATTAATATAATCATAGCAATGACAGAAGCCACTCTGCATTTAAATTAACCGAAATCACATTGAGCAGTTAGCAAAGTCTTACTAAAGGAACAAATCCCCTGGAATCTGGTAGAGAAGAAGCTTCAAAATGAATGAACATGAAAAAAGCAGTGCCATTTAATCAATTTTTTTGGGGGGGGGGTGGATAAGCACAAACAATGGAATTGAAACTGGAGGCAATCTATACAAATTGTCAGATGACTGCAAGAAGACAGATTTATTTCATCTGCAATACAAAAGTAACTATATACCAATTACTGGAACCAATTAAAGTGCTATTGCTATTATTATTCTGTAAAAGTAGTTAAAATTATAAGCATCTTTTCAATAATAAAATATAAAGCAGGTTTTGAAAAATCATTTGTACTTGAATTCCAGCCCTCCACACCCTGTATGGGCTTTGTTTGATATTGGTCCCATTTTCACAATTTATTTATTCATCAGTTAAACTCCCAATTGGTTTTTCTGGCATCACAGAATTAACCTGACTGGGTTAAAAGTTACCATTTTGGGAACAGGATATCCACTTACTTTCTTCAAGAAGAAGCAGTATCCCATGAGCCTTTGTTCAAAGAGAATACTGGCAAGATTTCATTACATTATGTCATTATTCATTACCTCTTTTCTGTTTGGCTTAAGCAAATAGTAATAGGCACTGCAGGATTATTTGTTAGAGTCAAGTAAGGTGTGTTTGTACCTTGGCAATGATGTCTATAAAAGATCAATTAGTCTGGTGGACCAATGGACCCCTTTTTATTCCTTCCAACCCAACAAAATTTTGGAAAGAATTACATAAATGGACTGTTTCTGATAGTGAGCAGGATGACTCTCCAAAAATTGGAACAGGATAGGACCAAATGTGGTGTGGTAGGAGAAATCAACAAAGGAAAAATTGAACTTGACAATGAACCAGATCTGTCCAGGAACTCCAGAGGAAAAAATATTCTAGATGAAAATCCCTTGAAATGGTCCTAACTACTTTATTCTAAGCCTTGTCAGCAGAGAAGAAAATACAGACTTCTACTTTGGTCACTGCTGGAAAAGGGATTGGAAAGAATTCCAGAAGCCATATTCTGCAGCCTTTCCCTACTCTGTTGATGTTTCCACAACACATCTTCACCTCCACCGCCCATTGACCCAGTTAACTGTGGGAACAGGGCTCAGCCTTTGCTGAAAACTAAAATCATACAAATCAATCATTGCAGTCTAAACCAGATTAAGAATGAATTACCAATTAGATGATAATGAGGAGAGTAGCTGTAGCGCTTCCAAATTATTCTAACAAAGATGCTGATGCTTTCCAGCACATAAAATTGTTTTATGTAGGGATAGTGAGTGACAATTGTTTTGGAAATGGAATATGTTTGTTGGAACCTAGTATCCTGACTCTCAGCTACTGATAAAATGGTTTGGCTTACAAAAAATAATCAAAGCTGTTAGTGAGTTCTTCTGATCTGCACTGTAGAAATTACAGATTGAAATGTACACCAGCTGCTGAAATAAGCCAATCATGGAGGGAAAGAAGGATGGAATAAAAGAAATATAATGTGAAATGATTATGTTTGTGCTGAAACCTCCGAAGCAGTCAGTCTGCTTACTCTTATTTTAAAAAATGACATATGAAATTATAGGTAATCATGCCTATAATGGAACTGGATGCATTGAGCCTTGTTCTTTGGAATCTGTACAGCAGGATGGAGAACTGGAGACTAGCCAGTGCTGGAAAACCTTACTGGTGAATCAAAGTTTTGTATCTCTTTGCATTTTGGAAGAAACAGAAGGTTCTGGCCAGAATCCTGGAATGATAGAACTCTAGCCAAGTGGCCAAAGCCCTAAATTCAGCAGCTTAGGGGACAGCTTGAGATGTTTGAGCAGAACAAGAACACATGCACACACACACCCACACACCTGTGTACAGGTAGCATCACTCTTTAAGGTATGTGTTTTGTGAATCAGGGTGCTGCCTAATTGTATGAGTGTCTAATCAATGTGTGTGCATATGTTCTTCTGTGCAGAGGCGTAGCGTGGGGGGTGCAGGGGGGGCCAGCCGCACCGGGCGCAACATCTGGGGGGGCGCGCTCGCACTCGCAGCTCTCTGCCCCTGCCTGGCTCACTCTCTCTGCAGTGCTGGCTGTGCGAATCCGATCCGAGCCGCCGGGTCGCCGACGCCGCCCACTGTGGAGGGGGGCGCAAATTACTTGCCCCGGGTGCTGACAACCCACGCTACGCCACTGCTTCTGTGAACTTCTGTTGGATGTAAGCAGGGTGGTGCGTGTGTGTTCTGTCCTCATGTTGTATCCATGTATTTTTTATACACTGATTTAGCATAAGATTTTTCATATACTGATCTGGTTTATGGGACCAGAAAAGTAGGATGGAGGAACGACTTAGGCCGCAATATTCAGGTGAAGTCATGTTAGGAATATTCCACAGTAGCCCATGTTATAGGGATATAAGATTTTTTCAGATGTGTGGGTTGTTGTTGTTTTTTACTGCTCTCGACACCCAGGTTATTTTGGTGTTGGGGTGAAGATCACCTTTTCTCATATCAAACTGATAAAGTTATGTTAAGTTTTGGGAGACTTATTCTGCTGACAGACAGAAAAAATTCTGAGCCCATCCATATAATTATTTCTAACATCTCAGTGGATTAGGAAGAATAAAAATGACATGTAGATACAGTTGAATACTACAGAAATATGGCTAACAGTTCAGAAAAATATACAAAGATAGGGTATCAGAGGGCAAACTGAAAGGTCAAAGAAGTGGCTCTGAGCCACATTACTAATTTTCTAGTTAGGGACAGCCATATTCTCAACAATCCTGCTTTCTATGGCTTCCCAAATTCTACGTGCATATACCAGGACCAAAGAGCAGTATCTCTCTGTGATTTAAAAAAAGAATGGTACAAGTGTCTCTTGCTTTTCCTATTACCTCTTATATTAGATACAACTTAATCTAAGTATTCCAGTAATACTTTTATATCACTTGCATAACCCAACCTCTCTAAATGGCTCTCTGAACCTCCAGAGTTTATGGAAGCAAACTACACAGAGTTAATTTTATATCTTTACATGACACTGTGATGTACAGTATGTACTCAAATGAACATTAAAGAATGTAGAGGAACAATATGCATACGTTCCACTTTAGTTAGGGGATTATGCCAAGACTATTAATGCAAATAGTGTTTTGTATATACTGAGACCATGCTTTCTTTTTTCCTAAGACAATACATATTGCCTGAACAGTGTGTGAAACCTCATAGTTATGACTGCATTCTTTCAGCATTACTTGGAGAATATGCTTATTGACTAAGAAATATATTGCATCTTATTATAGAAAGAGTAAAGTATGAAGGGAATTCTGATAATTCCCAGAAATCTGCTGCTAATGGTTATAAAGAGGGAATTAAGAAAAAATGATCTGCATCTTAGCTTATAAACATTCATAAATTACTATGCACATTCATAAATTAGCTTATGTTGTTTTAATCAGAAGGTACATTAAGCAAATGTGTATGTGTGTTTCTCAATACGGCCTGCTATAAAGATAACCTACAGAATGTAAATGCCTGTGGTTCAATTACTATTCAGAAGAAAGCAGACTTGGAAGGATGCCAATGTCTCATAGCTGAACACAAACATCTGACTTAGCATTTTATAGACAATAGTACACTCTTTTCTTTGTCTATTAATATAAAGTGGCGACTTCAATAGCCTGCTAGTATTAACCATTAGGCAGGAGTATCTGCACTCTTGTGTACCTCTATAGAAGGACAGCATTGTGTTGGAAGGGGAGGAATAATTTTATAGTAAGGATTATGGATTAACTTCAAATTGTGAAATGACAAGAAAAAGCATGTTGGACCCAATACAACTGGGGACTTCAGCTCATATGGGAACTGCTGATTTAACAACCAAAGTATTATAAAAGAAGAAGCCATTTCTAAAGTAATATGGGGCAAGGGAGAATTAAGAGGCTGATTAGCCAATCATACAATTCAGCAGAAAAACAGTCTACCTAATCCAAATGATAATTTCTTTACTTTATCATCTGAGCAATCAATTTGTACAATGGACATACTGTGGCATTTATTGTAATTTCTTATCTGTTTCTCTTGTTTGCTGATTTCCTTCCATTTCATTGCAAATCTTCATGAAATAAAACCATATGTTCTTCCATAGCAACATTCTAATACAAATACAGACTAATCTTTGTTCGCTGGAATATACAATTCCCTCCCCCATCTTATTAACACAATCTGCATCTGCATGCAGTTCAACCAAATTCCATAGCAACCATATAAATAAAAATGAGTGGCTTTTTTATTTTTTCTTTAAAAATGTTTTCCGGGAAATAGCTTGGAACATAAAAGGAAGAATGCAGTATTTGTAAGCAAAAACAGCTTGAACTGAGTAGCATCACTGGTTATAAAAGGATTCTTTGCAACTTTCTACTACAAAATACTGTTATGTGGCTTTAATTTGCATTAATTAGAATTACACAGATTCCCATCACCGTGCATCTATTTCATGAATATTGCTCCAAAATAAAAATTACAAATGGCATCTATTAAGAGAAAAGCTACATGTTTGGCCTGAGAAAATGGTTACACCTAAACCACCAATTATGTGTCCTACCATAACTAGTGAGATATATATTAATTGTACATACAATATGTTTAGAAAGAAACAAAAAAGTTGGAGGTAAAACTACCAGAGGCAGAATTAGGTATCAAAACTTGAAGAGTTAGCTCAGAAAGTAATTTGAAAATTAAATAAAAATTTCAGTACTTTTTAAAAAAAGTTCCTGACTTTATTTAAAAATAAATTGAACACCTATTTTAAAACACATATTTTAAAATTTTGATATGGTGGATTGTATTTGTCTACTGTTTTGGTAGGATAAGGCAAATCTTACAGCATAGTGAGTTGCGTAATAACCTACTATTACTATCAATAATAATAGTAATACTATTGAAATGTTACAAGTGGTGAGCAGCAGTGCTGCTATTTAATCTCTCTCCAATCCCCGTAACATATTGGCTTTCCCATACTGGGTAACCCAAAAGGAGTGATGGGGAAGTGCTCATATGGTCCACATCTGGGTGGTTCAGCAAATGTTACAGTAGATGATACTCCATTTTTTTCAGTTATGTAATACTATAATTATTTTTCAGTTCATTTCAAATGCTGCTTCTTTCAAGTGAGTTCAAAAGTGACTTCACCAACAGGAAGACCAGTTTATTCAGTCTCTCCCTCTGCAAAAGATCTGACAAACAAGGACCACAGTTCCATTAGATAGTCAAGAAATATTTCTGATGACTCAGAAGCAAGACCTGACCCTCCTACCCTCCAGCCTTAATGGGTCCCAATTATTAATTAAAAGTATTACCAAACTGACCAGTTATCTCCATGAAAGCTTCCAAGTAAAATACTGGGGAATCACTTAAACTAAAGCGAGTGCTGATAATACTTTCTTAAACAGATTGTGGGCTCAATCATATAAATGATCTTCACATTCCTATTCCTTGGGATCCTCTGAACAGGCAGTTAATCTAATAAACAAGCTGGAAAACCATTAAAAAGTTTGGCTGCTGCTTTTGTATTTCTTTGTGGACTGGAACAATGAAGAGCTAGCTACATAACCCACTTTTCCCCCTTTTTATAAAAACAAGACAATAAAGTTATCATAATAAATAATATTTACTCACCCTTTCAGACAAGGACAATGAGCTAATGTTTATTTAATATCTTGAAGCTACAAATGTACCAACCCAAGAGCTAAAGTTGCTATTACCACAGCAGTTTTTCCAGTGCGTTGTCCAATCTAACTTTAAATGACTCAGTTAATAAGATGCTCATCATTTCCCCCGAGAGGCCACTGCATAGAGCAGTTAAGTAAGTTATTGAGATTTTAAGTTACTCATCCAAACTCTTGTCAGCTGCTTTTTAATTATTTATTTGAAGTCCATCCTGAACCAGCATGTCCATTTGGCAGATAGTTATGGCACGTGAGACTCTTTTGCTTACTATAAAGGATTCTAATAATATTCTCCATAATAATATGGTAATGTATGATAGATTGATTCACAATCTGCTGAATGAGACACCCAAAATGCTCCTTATTAGCTCTATTTTTGGCTTGGACTGAAGTACTGAATGGGGTCTCCAGGACTCCAAATTGTGGATCCTCTGCTATTCGGCATCTTTATCAATGATTTGAATCGTAGGATTGATGGATGCTTAGCAAGTCTGCAATTGACACAAAGCTGGGAAGTCTGGCTAATACTTATGAGAAGTTGTAAAGCGTTCCAGGCTGACTTGAGCTATGGGCTGAAATGAACAGAATGGAACTTAACAGCATCTAGACAGGAAAAATATAAGGCACAAGTGTAAGTTCAGCAAGGCTTGGTTTGGTATTTAATAGAAAAGGATTTGGATATACTTGTTAACCACAAGCAATATATGAACTAGAAGAGGGATACAGTTGCTGAAAGGGTTAACAATACCTTGAGTTACATTTACAGGAGTCTAAATCACAGGAAGTAATTGTTCTGTTCCATTCTGCCCTGATTTGAGCACGCTAGTTCAGTGCACCCTTGTTTCAAAAAGTCTGTGAGAAACTGGAGTGAGTTGAAAAATGGATTACCAAGATATAAATGAGGATGTTAAAAGACCTGGGCATCTTTACTCTATAGCAGAGGTGACTGAAAGATGAAATGATAGCAGTCTTCAAATATCTTAAGAATTAGCATATTGAAGAGGGAGTGGACTAATGTTCTATTCCCGAGGGCAAGACCAGAACTATAATTACAAGGAAGTAGATTCAGTGGTGAGTTCTCCTTCCCTGGGGGCCATCAAAAATAGGTTGAGCATGCATCAGATATGCTGTGATGGAACCTGCACGGAATAGGTTATGATTAGAACATAGAATAACAAGGGTGGAGGGGACTTGGAGAACTTCTAGTTAAGACCAATTCAAGCTGGAGAACTATGCCAATCTGGTCAAATGGCTACCTAGTCTCTTCTTGAAAACCTCCAATGATAGAGCACCTACAACTTTTAGAGGTAAGCCATTCCCCTGATGAATTGTTCTCATTATTAGGAAATTTCTCCTTAGTTCTAGATTAGATCTCTCTTTAATTATCTTCCACCCATTGCAGGTCAACCTTGACTTACAACAGTTCATTTAGTGACCGTTCAATGTTACAACGGCACTGAAAAAAAGTGACTTATGATCAATTGTCACAGTTACAACCTTTGCAGCGTCCCCAAGCTCATGTGATCAAAATTCAGATGGTACATATGACCATTGCAGCGTCCCGAGGTCAGATGATCACCTTTTGCGACAACCAAATAGGCAAGCCAGATTCACTTAACAATTGGGTTACTAACTTATTAACTGCAGCGATTCCCTTAATAACTGTGGCACGAAATGTTGTACAATGGGGCAAAATTCACTTAAGAAATGTCTGACTTAACAACAGAACTTTGGGGCTCAATTCTGGTCGTAAGTTGAGGACTACCTCTACATCTTGTCCTGACCTCAGGTGTTTGGAGAATAAGTTGACACCCTCTTCTCTGTGATAGCCCCTCAAATATTACAATACTGCTATCATATCACCCCCAATCCTTCTTTTCGTTAGACTAGTCCAGGGATGGGGAACCCTGGCTCTTTTATGACTTGTGGACTTCAACTCCCATGCTGGCTCAGGAATTCTGGGAGTTGAAGTCCACGTCATAAAAGAGCCAAGGTTCCTCACCCCTGAACTAGGCATACCAAGTTCTCTCATATGGTTTAGCCTCATCTTTGTTGCTCTTCTTTGCACTCTTTCTAGGATCTCAACATCTTTTATGTATTCCGGTGACCATATCTTGTAACTCCATGAATTTATGCGATAGCCAGTAACTAAAAAATTTAGTAACATTTAAGTACTGTAGCTATAGGTCATTACCCTAGAGGCGCGCCAGCATTGAGATGAACGGTTTGAACTAGTTTAGTAGTTCAATATCATACCGTTGCAAATAATTAGAGCGGTTTAGATTTTTCCAGCTATTCTAGGTTCCTTCCCTACGTTCCAAAACTGGCACATCGACAATGAATGACCTGAGAAGAACGACAAAGGCAACAAATGGATTAACTAGATTCTGACTCATGCTCTTCAACAACATTCCCCCACTCCCAAAATGCCCTGGGGTAAATATGTTTGCCACAGCAAATGGCAACAACTTGACCTTGAAAAAAATGAAGTGTCACATTTCTTCATTTTGTTGACTCTGCCAGTACAGTTATCCTGTGTCTTCTTTAAAATAGCTAGAACTTTCTTGGAGTAAAACTGGGCTTTAGATGTGCTTGTGATTTACTAACTAAAATATGTTAAAGGTCGCTGGGACCGTCCTTACTGTTAGTGGGGAATGCTGCATGTCTAACCCTGTCTTCTCTATCTTTTTAAAAAAGCATTACGAGAAAACTTTAGTTGATCAAAGTTATGATGGTAGGAAAAGTCAGTATTTTTAACCCCTTAAGCCAGAGGTCTCCAACCTTTCTCGTTTGGCGGACCGAAGGGAAAAGGTGGTGGAAGCATTTTACATGCACCCGCACACAAACGAAGCTGTGAGCACCCGCGATGCAAATGGAGCAGTGCTAGCGCCCGCGTGACACTTGCTAGCACTGCCCCATTTTTGCTGTGCGGGAGCACTGTCCCGTTTTTGCCGTGTGGTGCTGTTTTTGCCATGTGGCAACAGTGCTAGCGCGAGTGGGGGTGAGTGCACTCACACATGTGCACGCACTGGCCAGCCTGTTCCATGGCCCGGTGGCCAGTAGGCCACGGCCCGGTAGTGGGCTGCAGGCCACAGGTTGGGGACCCCTGCCTTATGGCATGTGGAAGATTACAACCTGGAATAGTGGAGAAACATGACTTAATTCATAAAATAAAATTAAAAAATTGATACATTGTGGGTTTGTGGAACAAAAAGGGAAGGGTACAATAGATCTGAATGGAAGATAGTTAATTTTGTGGAGTGATACTGAATACAGACAGGAAAGTAGAGATGTAGGAAGAATTATGAATTATGAAAAGATATGCCAAAGAGTATCAAATGAATGATTGTGGGTTGATGCATGTTTTGCTCCCATAAATGGTTTTAATTGAAGATTTAGAGGAAAAAATTGTGAAAAAATGTGCAATACTGAGTTAATGCAATCAACAGGAAAAATATTCTATTAGGTGATGTGAATGAATGGATGACAAATGAAAGTATAGAAGAAGTGATTGAGCCATTTAGAAATATCTTGGAATATCTACTTTAAAAAAGGTTTGCTTTGAATACCTGGTTTAAGCATAAAGAAAAGGAGTAAATACCATCTAAAAGCATGATTGAATGTTTGAATGTGATGAAAACCATAAATGATAGAACTACCGTATTTTTCGCTCTATAAGACGCACTTTTTCCCCCAAAAAAGATGGGGGAAAATGTCTGTGCGTCTTATGGAGCGAATGCCGCCTACCGACCGCGCCGCCGCGGCCTCCCGAACGCCCGCCGCGGCCGCCGCGCCCTCCCAAACGCCCGCCGCGGCCTCCCGAACGCCCGCCGCGGCTGCCACGCCCTCCCAAACGCCCGCCGCGGCCTCCCGAACGCCCGCCGGGGCCGCCGCACCCTCCC
>NW_015387096.1:74097-112487 GCF_001527695.2 Protobothrops mucrosquamatus
GGAAGGCCGCGGCGGGCGTTCGGGAGGGCGCGGTGGGCGTTCGGGAGGCCGCGGCGGGCGTTCGGGAGGGCGCGGCAGGCGTTCGGGAGGCCACGGCGGGCGTTTGGGAGGCCGCGGTGGGCGTTCGGGAGGCCACGGCAGGCGTTCGGGAGGCCGCAGCGGCCTCCAGACCGCACCACAGCTTTAGAGCAGCTTTTTCAACATTACTGATTTTTTATTTATTTAGAATATTTTTTTCCTTGTTTTCTTCCTCTAAAAACTATGTGCGTCTTATGGTCAGGTGCGTCTTATGGTGCGAAAAATACGGTATATGGAATCGTTAGCAAGTACTTGAAAACTGAGCAAGGAATAACATAAAGAAATGTGATGTCTACGTGATTCTTTAACATATTTATAATACATCTATAAGGTGATCTTGAAGCTATGTTGGTTAGGGACACGAACGTACAACAAATATTTATACTAACTGAGGTCAAGAAGTGAAAATAAAACAAGCTTGCAAATTCTATAAAACCCTATTACACACTTGATCTTTTAATCTTTATTGAATTTATTTGTTCAGTCTGTACTGCCTTTCAGTGATTATAGATTTTGATTTTTTTAATACAAAAAATAAAATTCAAAACAAATATACTTGCTGAATACGTCCTAAAAATGGTAAGTGTAATATAAAATACTTCAATCTGTATTCCACTGATATCTTCAGGAGCTATCGTGGATTTCCCCTTCTTCCTCAGAATACCTTTCCTTAATCATCTCTTCGTTAGGTGTATTGATTTCTAAAGGGGAAAAAGAAATATATTTATACAGTTTTTGCTATTAATTCAATCTAGTTGCATCTGCTACTAATGTGCCTATCTATAACCACACCGTTATTGATAAATAGCTTGCCATGAGATGTACAAATTCTGGATTTGCTATAAAATTATAGTTCTCAAAATAATACAGGTAGCCCCCATTTAGCAAGTGCCTTGTACAACAACTCTTCAAAGTTACGATGGTGATGAAAAAGTGACTTTGGGACCCATCTTTACATATAAGCCCTTCCCAGGTCTGTAAAACAAAGGTAAGCTGAAGTAAGATCATAAGCGCAGTCACTGTTTCACTTAGCAACCACTTCACTGAACAACTGAGTCCCAAATTGTGTTTGCTAAATGAGGACTACCTGTAAAGCACTGCTAACAGTTAAAAAAACGGTTCTGTTATCCTCTGATCAATTAAGATAGTTTCAAATCTTTAATCTAGAACAGTGGTGGCGAACCTATGGCACGGGTGCCAGAGGCGGCACTCAAGAGTCCTCTCTGTGGGCACGCATGCACACCGTCGCCCCAGTCCTAGGCCTTTTTGCTTTAGGCCTCCGCCGCCATGTGCAAAAAAAAAAAAAGGTTCAATCAACGAGTCAATTTCAACTTTTTGCGGGGAAAAAAAAGATCTTGCAAAGTTGGAATTGATTTGATTGATTGAACTTTTTAGTCCCACCCAGTCTGCCGTTACCACCGCAGCCACGCCCACCCAATTGGCCACACCCAGCCAATGGGCCACACCCACCCAGCACCCGACAATGCATAAGTGGGTTTGGGGTTGCAGTTTGGGCACTCGGTCTCTAAAAGGTTCGCCATCACTGATCTAGAAGATCAAGCTACCCTCACTAATTCCACTCCTTACTCCTTGCACACCCTCCCCAATCCTTGCCACACTTCTTGTGTACTCCCTTGTTCCCTCCACTACCTGGCAGCAGCCACTTATTTGCCTACTGGCTTTAGACTTGCAATTTCCTGTGGTCCCACTGATTTTGCTTGTGCAGGGAGCAAATCAATGGGGAAACTGCAGGGAAGGTTGCAAGTTGCTTGGGTAAGTGTATTCCTCTCCTGCACACCATTCCCCAAACCCCCTACATCCATGCTGGCCTCACACATCTTCAGGGACCCTCCTGACCCACGCAACATCCTCGTGCACCTCTTTAACCTGTGCTGCACTCTTGCTACACTTCTCAGGCTTTGGGGAAGCTTGCAGGACACATTAGCAATCACAACTAAGTTTAAACTGCTGGCTTCCCCAATGAATTGTGGAATATTGTGAGGTAATTTGGAAATGACAATCACACTTCCTGCTCTGGCTTGTGGGAAGCCACCACAACTTTTAAAAATTTCTATTCCAGGGGAGTAATGTGTCCCAGATTTTAGACACATTCTAAAAGCTAGCCACTTAAAGTACCTTGGTACAAAAAAATGTTGCCCTATGATGCACTGTTTTGCTTAATTTAAAATTACAGACACAAGAGTTTTAGTGGTATATAGATAGTATATGTCAAATCATCTCCCCACCCTCCAAAATCAATTCTGCAGAACTATCAAATGCCCCTGATTATCCAAAGCAGTTCCTTAAGAGCTGGTTTCTAGAGACTCACTCATCCTCTACTACTCTATGGCTCAGAATGCTTCTGGCAATGGAAGTACCAGAAAGTAATAATACCAAAGTAGTAGTAGATGTTCTGTGGGTTTGGTCAGGCTTCATGAAAAGAATTTCCATTTCTGATAAAGATCAGCATTCCTTTTACTATATTTAAGTCCTAAAAATATTAATAACTACTGTTTCATCCAAGATGATTCCTCCCTTCTCGTATTATTATGTATGCTGGAGAGGTATGGGCAGAAGTTCTGTGAATACAGTTATGACATTTCGGACAAAAACTAAATACGATTACTATGCCAGAGAAAACCTGGTATTTCCTTTTCCTGCAATTTATTCTGATAATTTGATATTTGGTGTCTGAAGTCAGGCTTTAATGTCAAAAACGTCTGTGATGTGAATCCTAATGATTGGAATTTCAGAATCACGTTGAATTTCAACGTTTGCCTCAGAGGGAAGGGTGATTTCGATCATTATTCAGAAAATGACCTTTCATTTATTTGAGATTGCTACTTGTCTGTTTAGTCTCCTAGAATTCTGTCTGTTCAAAGAAATAAGGAGATTTGAAGGTTTGCTGAAAGAGATTATTTGTTGATCTGATATTACCTCAGGAGCAACTTTCTTTTTCTACTGTATATTCTACTGGCAGAAGAATGCCCGGAAATCAAGAATATGATATTACCTGGTAGTGATTTTATTATCTTGCCTAATTTCAAAATTGTTTAGCTATAGAAGCCTTGAAATCTTGGAATACAAAAAAAAAAAAAAAATCTTAATGGAGAAGACCTGATCTAAGTGACTGTAAAATGTCTATCTAGTCCAAGGGTAGGCAACCTTGGCTCTTTTATGACTCGTGGACTTCAACTCCCAGAATTCCTGAGCCAGCCATGCTGGCTCAGGAATTCTGGGAGTTGAAGTCCACAAGTCATAAAAGAGCCAAGGTTGCCTACCCCTGATCTAGTCCAAGAAAGATAAGCATTTTGGCTTTCATGGCCCAATCGGAATCAATTCTGTCTTCTATTTACATTTTTTCCTGATTCTTCTTGCGGTGAGGAATGTATAAATTATGTACTTCTGTTACAGGAGATTTAGAAGTTCTGATTTTCCTTCTCTCAACACAGTAGTGAACCTTGCCACTGTATTGTTTTACTAATCTAGAATCTTTGCACTCTAAAATTAAAGGACCTAGGGCAGAGGTAGGCAACCTTGGCTCTTTTATGACTCATGGACTTCAACTCCCAGAATTCCTGAGCCAGCAGGAATCCTGGGAGTTGAAGTCTACGAGTCATAAAAGAGCCAAGGTTGCCTACCCCTGACCTAGGTCATAGTTATATATAGGTAGTCTTTGATTTACAACCACAACTGAGCCTAAGATTTCCATTGCTAATCAAGACTGTTGTTAAGTGAATTTTGTCCCATTTTACGCTTTTCTTGCCACAGTTATGAAGTGAATCACTGCAGCTGTTAAATTAGTAACACTGTTGTTAAGAAGCTGGCTTCCCCTTTGACTTTGCTTGCAGAAGTTCTCAAAAAGTGATCACATGACCCCGGGACACTGCAACCATCATAAATATATGCCAGTTGCCAAGCATCCGAACAAGATCATGGGGATGCTACAACGATCAAGTGAGAAAAACAGTCATAAGTTACTTTTTTCAATGCTGTTATAACTTTGAATGGTGACTAAATGAATGGCTGTAATTCAGGGACTACCTGTAATTAAAATAGAGAAGCTGAAAAAGACCCAAATAAATTTTATGATGTTGTGTCAATTATTTGCAGCAGAATGAAATTATCTTTTTTCTCACTCTGAGTTTCCAAGTTAATCAAGGCACAGAAAATGCACACTATTGGAATGACACATTATTCATAGATGTTGTAAAATTAAAAACTTTCCATTTCTTTTCTAAAATGGGAAACAATTTATGGAATAGCTTAACAATTGCTTCCAAAATCTGATAGGAGTTTCAGCTTCCATGCTTTAATCTTAAATAAGACTTGAAAGAGGAAAAGAAAGAAAGGGAACAGAGTTATTTCTCTTTCTAAGAAAGCTTGCAGTACATTTTCTCATGTTTCATTCCCATCGAGAAGGCTTTCTAGAAGGAAAATGAAGCATTTCAAAAATTTAGCTTAAATTATGCACTTCACTGCATAATCAGGATACTCTATTCCTTTCAGCCACTACAGAGGCCACGTATCTACTTCAAGGGGAAAGATATCTTCAGTGAAAAAATTGGCCAAGACAGTTGCGTAGTAGAAACTTTCTGAGCATGCTTTTTTTCTAACCCAAAGAGTGATGGAAAGCAATTATGTAAAGGGGCTCAGGACTCTGCTTGTCAGCAGGAAAGCCTTTTGAAAACCGTACAGAAACTTGGTCTGGGGGCAGAATCCCCCAAAAGAAAGACTGAGTTGAAAATGGGCCAAGCACTGAGGAGAAAAAAAAATTCAAATAATCCCCTCATGCAGTCAAAGTGGGTCAGCATCTTGGAATGTTGCCAACTCCTTCATTCTAAGCCCCCTCCTTTTTTCCCCTAGTCATGTCACTCAAAGAAGAGCTATTATAAAGAAGTTCGGAGGGGGGGGGGAATCCAGACGTCAAACCCGGCGGTGCTTTCCCTTTTTCATTGTCTAAAGAATACTTTAGTAGGTCTGCCGGCAAAGACAGACTTTCAAAACAAAAATCAGGACAAAAGCTTTTAATCTATAAAGAGATTCCTTTGTTTTCTGTTTCTTGCACAGGGAAAAATGTCCTGCCTTCTGTGGGATTGTTCCCCAACAAGTTTTGCCGTCATCATCGTCATCACTATGATGACTTGTCTTGAAGTCAAATGAGAACTGAGAACTGAGGACCGATCCCTGTCTTCTAAATGGAAGATCTGAAGAATATCTTTAGGGCATGGAAAAAAGAACTTTTCCATTCTTACTGTCCTCTTTATTTTGCTGGTAAAACTATTTCTATAATCAAAGTAAAGAAATATGAAAATGGAAGAAATGCCCTTAAGCTTCTCCTAAAGAAACTATTAACATGTGACGTAGGAACTCTCATGCCCTCAGTTGGGAAGTCAGGAAGGGAAAAATAATGTCTCTGTTCCAACAGGTCCACTGAGATATGGGTTATCGGCCATGGGCCATCTCCATATCTGAGAAGAGTGCACTCAATCATAAACCCAGGATGCTGCAGAGACACACTGCCTTGTGTTTTGGAATGACAATTTATGTATTATTTATCTGATAGAAACATAAACTGCCCCCCCCCCAGCAATAACTGTGAATGTGACTGCTAAAGATTTGCAATTACCTTGAAAAAGTTTATCTTGTTTTGCTCAACATAAAAGGGTTTCTCTCAGTTCTGACAGATGTACGTACATACAAATATGCACAAATATATAATGAGAGAATCACTTCCACAGATTTATGACTGAAGAAAATCTCCAGCTGCGATTTCAGCTGAAATAAAAATGTTCAGCCTGCCAAGTTGGGGACTTTGCACAGGATTACTTTCTTTTGCTATTTTTCCTTAAGAGGTCATCTAAAATTCAGGCTTGTCTTCCTTTCAGGGCAATATCTTTGTGGCAAAAAGTGACAGAAATTAAAAAAATATATGACATAATTATGTTTCACTGCGAGTATTAAGAAAGCAACATAAGCATTTTTTCAGTTATAACATCTAATAAAATAATTTTGTCAGATAGTATTGCATTAAGGATTCTCTTAGATTTCTAATTCATGCAGAAAACTGTTGAATCCTGATATTTCTGCACATTTCAATATTTCAACATAATGCTGTGGAATGGGAGCCAAAGATATTGTAATAAAGACTGCCTAATGCCTGGCTGTTGATGTCATAGTGTGATCACTCATTTCCTGATGTGCTCATCACCCGGATCCTTCTGTGTTCCAGCTTACCCCAATTCTCCTTTCATAGCTTTATTAACTCTTTCTAGACTGTGGTCGAGCAATTTTACATATAGACAGGAATCCACACTCCCTAGAAAGGAACACTTGTTTTACTGAAACAGAGCTAATGGGAAACTTACAAGAAACAGAACAAAAACTAGAATGTCACCAACATCTATATAATTCTACCAAGAAACATGTAGAAATATGCCAGAAATGTACAGAGAACCGCTGTTGTGAGTTCTCAGGATTGATCAGACAAGACAAGCATATAAGAGCTTTTTTTCTGAACAGAGTCAGTTTTTTTAAAAAAATCTATGGTGTATCAAGAATAGAAAAAATGGTTTTTCTGTAAAAATTATCATTTCAGCTAGATAGCAATACAAGTGGGGTTCTCCCTTATCTTCTGGCTTCTACTGTCAAAGCATTTATGCGAATTCAGAGATTCACCACATGCTGGCAACAGTACCATTACTGTTGAAATGAGTGAGCTCCCTTTAAAATGTATTTGCTGCTAAATTCCCCATAGTTAAAGTTATATTTAAAGCTGACTGGAAATCTATCACAGCTAACATAACTTTTATCTTTTTAGTGCCTTTGCATCCTCTCCTCTTTCTGGATATCTGTGCTGGTTAGACAGATCCTATGCTGTACCATTCTCTTCCTTTGCATAGTATAATTCACCTTTATTCCATAAAGACAGAAGTGTATTTTAGGCAATCAATCTTATCCTATCCTAAGATAGGACAGGATTACTCAATCCTATCAAATTCAAATTCAATTTGCATCCTTTTCTGTGCCCTTCAGTCACCTTGGAGCATATAACTATTCAGGAGCCCAAGATTGCATAATAATAACAATAACAACAACAATAATCATCATCATCAAGTTGGAAGGGACCTTGGAGGTCTTCTAGTCCAAACCCCTCCTCAGGCAGGAAACTCTATACCAATTCAGACAAATGGTTGTCCAGTCTCTTTTTTTTAACTTCCAATGTTGGAGCATTTACAACTTCTGGAGGCAGGTTGTTCCACTGATTAATTGTTCTAACTGTCAAGCAATTTCTTCTTAGTTCTAGGTTGCTTCTCTTTTTCATTAGTTTTTATCCTTTGCTTCTTGTCCTGGCTTCAGGTTCTTTGGAGAATAGCTTGACTCCCTCTTCTTTGTGGCAGCCCCTGAGACACTGCTATCATGTCACCCCTAGTCCTTCTCTTTAAACTAGACATACCCAATTCCAGCAACCATTCTTTATTATGTTTTAGCCTCCAGACCCCTAATTATCTTTGTTGCTCTTCTCTGTACTCTTTCTAGAGTCTCAATATCTTTTTTACATCATGGTAAAATGCCGGCTGGCAACCTCCAGGGGGAGAGCCTTCTCTGTGGCAGCTCCTGCCCTCTGGAATGACCTGCCCCCCGACCTACATACAATTGTGGACCTGCGCCTCTTCCGCCGAGCCCTGAAAACTCATCTGTTCCATGCGGCCGGCCTGGCGTAGTTTTGATTGGGTTTTGTTAGGGGTTTTATATTTTAGAGCAGGCTTTTATGTAATATTTACTGTGATTTTTATTATTGCCTGTTCACCGCCCTGAGTCCCGTAAGGGAGATAGGGTGGTATATAAATTTAAATAATAAATAAATAAATAAATAAATAAATAAATGGTAATCAAAACTGGATGCAGCATTCCAAGTGCGGCCTTACCAAGGCATTTTAAAGTGGTATCAACACTTCACATGATCTTGATTCTATCTCTCTGTTATTGCAGCCTAGCACTGTGTTGGCTTTTTTGGCAGCTGCAGTACACTGCTGGCTCATATTTAAGTGATTGTCCACTAGGATTCCAAGATCCCTCTCACAGTTACTACTACTGAGTGAGGTAGTACCTATACTGTACCTGTGCATATGGTTTTTCTTGCCTAAATGTAGAACCTTACTTTTTTCAGCATTGAATTTCATTTTGTTAGATAGCGCCCAATGTTCAAATCTGTCAAGATCCTTCTGTATCTTGGTGTCATCTGCAAAGTTGATGAGTTTCCAATCTATCCCCTCATCCAAATCACTGATGAAGATGTTGAAGAGCACTGGGCCCAGAACAGAACTCAAAAACTTTCTTTGGGCCCTAGCCGTATGATTCCTCAACTGTGCTCTGTGGTGACTTGGGGCACTGAAGAAAATTCACAAGGGTGCCACAGGATATTTTACAACTTAAAAAAAATTATTTGCAATATGCAAATAATGCTTTTACATTGTAAACCTCCCAGACAGTGCTATGGGGCAATGTATAAGCCTAAAATACTATTGCTATGCTGTTGCTATTAATAAATGGAATAGTTGGTAAGTTTGCTGTGGCATTGTGGGATGTCATGGCATACAGTTTGAAAACTACTAAGGATGTTCTGAGCCAAGAAAGTTTGGGAACCTTCTGTGTTACCCATTTTTCTTCTCTCCCACCGAGCCCAATTTCAACATTAGTAGCTTCCTGCCCTCTTCTTGCTCATGTCAACTTTCTTTCCTTGTGACAGATTCTCTGTATAAAAAACATTATTTTGTTTATCCTCCAGCTCTTTCTCAGTCTCAGATTGTATGACAAATGCAGTTTATATGTTTGAGAGATCATGTGACAGGATGTCAGAGAATATATATACTTTATCCATTCCATCACACTAATTCTATACTACTAGTTTTAAACTTTTATTAAGGCCTTTTAGTTATTGCTGAACTGCTATGAACATCCCTGAGAATTAAAGTTTAATAGCACCTGAAGAGACTCCGGGTTCTCAACTGGATTTTAATGGTTTCATCCTACAAGAAGTAGAATGTATAGCCAGATATAATGTGAAAATTTGAAGCCCTGTGTAAGGATTCAAAGTATATAGACTTCCAATTAAGAAGGACATTTGTTCTGGAAAACTGCAGATGTTAACACATGCTATGCTACAACATTGTCTGGAAGAATGTTTGTAAGGCATCTGTCCTATAAAATTTGAAATAATAGAAAATACTTGTAGCTTGGATTTTAGATTTTGCCTGTGGTTTGTTCTCCAAGCTTGTTTCAATATAATTTTTGATTGTTTCGTTCAGAAATTGGTCAATCAACAAGAGCACCAACCAGCTACTCAGAATTTAAATATAGCACCAAACAAACAACCAATCGCTTGACCAACTAACCATATTGGCACACAAGACATTTATAAACTAAGGAGACTAGGACAAGAAAATCCTGCTGATGTTACCTGGCTTGGTAATGAAACATTCAGAAATTATATTGAAACAAGCTTGGAGAACAAACCACAGCCCAAACCTATAAAATTCAATTACTTAGAAATCAGAACTGTGACATCTTGATATATTTCCCACAAAACAAATGTGCAAATAGGAGAAAAATGTTCTGGTGATGTTAGTGCAACAAGTAAGTTACATGAAATTTAACTAGAAAGAATAAACATATACGCCGATCATATATTTGCTGCTGCTATTATTATTATTATTATTATTATTATTATTATTTATTTATTATTTATTATCATCATCGTCGTCATCATCATCATCATCATCATCAAAACAACTCTTCATAGACCACTACCTAAATACATGATTATTCTCTGCATCAAATATTATTTAGAATATACAACAAATACCTTTGTTTACATTCTGGCCAAGAATCACCATATCTGTTGTGAATTTCCGCAATACCACATGCAGAGTTGGATATTCAATGACAACCTTCCCTTTCAAATTGTCCAGAAGGCTTTTATTGGCATCCAATTCTTGATACCTTTTGGAAAGGATAATAAGCAGAATAAGTATTATATAGAGATTTGATTATTCCAACATAAAAATAAGTGTCTTGAGCACAAGCGTACTATATCAATATCTTTGAAAATGCAAAAACAATATGACATTTTTTTCAGAAACAAATATTCACTTCTCTTATCAGATGTCAGCCTTTTAAAAAGTTGACAGGTTTGCCGATCAAACTTCAGCTTTCTAGGACATGTGAAAATATGTTTAGTATTCTGGTGAGTCACTCTCCAAGACATATTTTTATGCAGTAATAATTCACCCTGTATTCCATAAAGAGAGACATGTATTTCAGGCAACCAATGGAAAATCCCTAAAATTTATTCTGAGGTAGTAATAAACCTCTTACAGCTCAACATTCCATTGCAACGTGCAATTCCATATTGTTGGCCTTTAAAAACAGTCCATTTTTAGGATGTTCCAACATAAGTTTTTTTTTTCCTTTTCCAACTACAGGAATACCTAATTTGGGCTTTGCTTATGATGTTGAAATAACTTAGCTATGTAGCATTTTCTGAGAGAAAGGGGGAGGAGGGAGAGTTACAACTATTTTACTTAACATTTCTTTAGTAAAGAGAATGCCTTGGAGTAAATATATATCACATTTCAGATTTTCAAGCCATAAAGCCTTAATCAATGGATTTAAATTTTGAAAAATATCTAAATATCTTTTTTAGGATTTTCTCCAATGGCAAGAATATTTTTAGCATTTTTATTATAATTCTTGCCAAATTTAAACTAACTCAGGTGGATGAATCTTGAAACAGTAGGCCATTTTTTTCTGACAAAAATGTAGACACATTTCTTATTTAATTTTTGTTTGAAATAAAATAAAATGGAAACAGTAATTTATGTGATCAAATCCAATCCCACTGCTCAGTTCAGTAATAAAATCAATCTGTATTCATAGAAAAGCATACACCCACATTAAGCATGATTGTATAGCTAACATAAGGAATAATTTGGCCATTTCATTTTGTTTTACATATTGTATAGGCTGCCTAACTCAGAAGACTCTGGGTAAGTTACAATATGCTAAAATTATGTGCAGCAGTAGAAATGAATCAAAATGATAAAAACAGTAATATTATAAGAGAGAACTATATAAAATGCTTGAGATTTTTCCTCCTACATGTATATTTCTACAAGGAACACAAATTAAAGTCCTTTACTATAATTTGATGCGGGATCTGTTAGTGCTAGAATGCACCAAACGGATACATTGAGATGCCCATTTGTTGTTTATTTAATCCTTTATCTAATGTGAATTATAATGACAGCCAAAGATAGACCATGTAGTATGAATTGAACACACTCAGGTGGAACATAAATAAAACTGATACATTTTTCACTATGAACAATGCTGAGGTAGGTAGGATTACAAGTGCATCTCCTACAACTCCATGCAAATAAAAAACTGACACAGTAGTTTTACTTTACTCTTTTGCTGTGCATTCTGTGCAGGAACATGTATCACAAGATAATCCAACACTTGCAATTTAAAGACACGTAATTTCATTTCATTTCTAGAATTTATTGAATCTAATAACTCACCATTATTGGCAGCTTATCGGATCTAACAGCCCACCAAACAAGAAAAATTACTCTAATGACTTTGTTTCTGTTATGTCTAATCACTTGAGTATCAAAGCAAAATAATGTTACTGCCTTAAAAAAGTTGCAAGGTGGCCATAGAGCTGAAAGCTATAAAGTTTTTTAAAGAAGTTTTATCCCTATATCTCATTGGGTTTTCTAGATATAGATGGGCCCCTAAGTTGAAATAATAGAAACTACTTGTAGCTTGGGTTTTATATTTTGGCAGTGGTTTGCTCTCCAAGCTTGTTTCAGTTTAGTTATATACTAAATAGATAGATGGGCCCATAAGTTATATACCATTAGAGAAGCAGAAAGAAGATCAGAGAATTATCTCAGGAATAAATTGCTCTTTCAATTTCCCAATAATGAACTAGCAATATTAAGCAAAGCACTCTATGGACCAAATTTTGAAAGTTTAATTAATATACAACAAAGTTCACAGAACACTGTTACATAGCAACATGATACTGCTGGGAAGAATTAGTGGTTGTTTGTTGAAGCAGAATTCAAATTGCAATAATCTAACTTTGTAGTTTAATCCTGAACTCCCCATATCAGCAACTGCAAACTGAATTCCCCAAAGAAAAATTCCATTTATTCATGTGTTTACAATTACCCAAATGACTTTGATCTTTGATCTAACACCAATTCCATATACAGGGTACTATTTTTCTCCCTCTGGGACTATGCATTCATGGCAATAAATAAACATCAATAGAGTATTTCTAAACTGTAATAATTTGTATTTTACGAATGTACAAACTACTACACTTCAGAATAAGCTTCTCATAGGAAAATAATGAGAATGTCAATGCCTCAAACCCCAAATGAACAGACATAAATTCCTAAGAGAAATTATAATTATTAAATAACTATCATGCTCTTAAAACGATTGTGGGAGCTGGGAGTCTGAGGGATCCAGAAGGCACCAGGTTGCTCTTTTCAATGTCCAATATGCAATTATCCTAATCTGGACTAGTATAGATTATTTCTGCTATAGAATTCCTTAGCAATAACGACAGGGCACAGGTTAATATTTTTGATAAACTTCACAGAGCTAGAGTTTAATGATCCAAATTCAATTAAAATACAGTACTGCAACTTGCTTTTCCTGGTTGGAAAGAAAGAACTTTATGCAAGAGTTGCTTCCCTTAAATCCAACTTCAATCATCATGAAAATAATTTGGTTTATTTATTTTTTTACCTCAAGTAATTATGACCAGTTCTTCCTAAACCCATTTTTTTAAAAAAAGGATAAGAGTATTTTAAATTCAAAGAGTGCTTTCATAACATTTGGAACGGCACATGAGGAGAAACATATTTGCTGATTTATTTACAGTACTTTAATACAAAGTACGGCGGTACCTTTCCACTGGCAAGAATCTCCACGCATTCTTTTCTGATTAAGCAAACATTTACCACCAAAAGGCTAAAGTCATTCACATGCCACAATACACTTTCCATTATCTCATGTTTTAGACAAAACATCCTTAGCGTCCAGCTTGGCAGAGCATAAAACATTTGTACTTTAAACTATTTTATGATAGTAAATTATTCAAGTGTTAGATCACCAAGGCCTAGTTTTAAGTAAACTTTATTGGTTGACAGACAGGGACAACTTCTGGCTAATACTCAAGGCCTCTGGTAGAGTGTGAAGAGCTAAAGAACTGTAAGAGAGGAGAAGAGTTTACAGTAATGTTACTAACTAAACTTATTGTCGTTTTATTTTTAATTCCTTGGTTAACCCTCTTTCTATTAAAATATACTATTCTCTTTATTATAAATTTATTCAGCACTTAAACAAGCCTTGAATACGTTGTTTATTCAATTTATCATCAATTCTGCCACAGATTTTCAACACTGCTAAAACAACAAGCCTAAGTTAGGTGTTTCAAAGTAAACTACAGAGATGACAATGTTAGATTTGACAGTTTTTCATATTATAAGAAACCACCTCAACCCACCCACAGCTTTTATAACAGAGCTTTATCTCTTACATTCTTGTTGACATCTAATTTCCATGATCAGCAGGAAGGAAGGGAGAGATGAAAGGAAACTAAGAAGAGACCAGAAGGTTATATATTAATCTTTAGCTAATCATGTTTGGCTAAATATAACAGTGGCTCAAAAGGTAGTATACAAGTATTTACTGCTGAATCATAATTTGTAGTCTTTAGTGCTGTTAGTTCATTTGATTTACAGCTTTGTCCTTCTTGTCTTTTAAAGCTTTAGCTTCCTTCTCTCTTTGACATTCATTTTTTTCAAAAACTGGTTACCATCTGCTCTGTCTCTTTCAACCTGGGCTTTTTAAGCTTCTTAATCTTCTCCCAATTTGACAGGCAATTTTCTGAGATAAATGAAAAATGCAAAGGTGTTGTTTAGCTCACTTCAATCTCTCCTAATTTTAGTTTTCACAGTACCCATGATGATAAAGGTGATTTTTGTGTGTGTGTGTCTCCTTATACAAAAGGGTCTTTGTTAGCTTCTAATATTTTACTTTATAGATGATGCTATTTCTACTGAATTTTAAAAATATATACCCTGCCTCTCTGTCATAATGAAGATAAATAGGTAATTATTTTTAAAATAATTTTAATGAAGTTTTTAGTGACCACAGTAAAAACAAATTCAAAATAAACCAGAAGGTACGGGGGAGGGGGAGGAAGTAAAAACTGTAGGCTCCAACCTTCAGCACACCAAGCATAAGCTAATATAGTAACTTTTTATCCCTTTTATAATTACCTTTTCTTCCCATAGCCTAACTTTTTTGTATGTGTAACCCATAAATTGTCATTTTTTAAGTTCTGCTTCAGTAAATGGTCCAGTACACGTTATCAGAAATATTGTGCAAATTGTTTATCTCTGATCAAATAGTACAATTTTAAATCCTTTCTTTTCGCTCCTCATAATCTTTGTCCTGTAAATCATTCCAATGGCATTGTAGGATTTAATCTTTCATTAATCTCTAGCATTCAACAGGAGTTTTAATCATGGAAATTTTGTGGCTGATGATAAAGATACAAATCTTATGATGGAGTTGCTCATCTGATCTTGCAGAGTATTCAGATGAACACTGTGTTTGGGAAAAGAATTCTTGTGTAAGAATTTAAAAAAATATTCTGATATCTGCATATACTGACAAAGATGGCTCCTGAAGGGAGTCACAATCTGTCACCATTACATTTTACAGACCAGTCCTCAAGGAAATGAATATGTGAATTTGGGGACCAGGTGTGTAACATTTCATAAGATTCAAGAAAAAGAGTTATCTACTTATTTCCTTATTTGCTATGTTTGTATCTTCACCTTTCCCTTAGGAATTCAAGGGGGCATACAAAGTTATTCCAATTCTTCCCTCCACAATAGCCCTGTGAATAAGTCAGGCTGAGAGAAAATTACTGCTCAAAGCCACCCAATGACTGAAGATGAAGGTGGATAAACGTAGGTCTCTCTGGTGCAACCATGATCACTGTATTAGACTGGGTCTCAAAAGCCAGTGCATTATTAATAGAGAATGTTCTATTAACAATAATGTACAATGTTTGACTTCATTTCATGAAGTAGGAGGGTAGAAAGAACAAAGAAGAGATATACATAACACTTACAATTCCTTTCATGTATTAATTCAGAGGAACTGCATTACAGCAGAGATAATAACTAACAGATGGACATTCATTCCTAAGTAGTGAACAAACCTTCCTTGTGGTTATGATTTCTGAACTAGAATACAGCAAGATTTACTCCGCAGTTGTACAGCAAGGGAAAAAACTACACACTGGATTATAAATTTAGTTTATATAACTTAGTTTGAAATGTTGTCTGTATGTTTGCCTCAATACTAATTTAAACAGGGTGGAAAAATTAAGATTATCAATCTTTTTCAAGATGATTTTTAAACAACACTTTAAACAATTCTTTGGCTGAAATCCCCATAAAAAGGATTCAAACACTAAATAAATGCAATTTCCTGAAAACACAGACACTTTGTCAACTGAATTACCAACTGTTTTCCCTCAGCTAACCTCTTTAACCACTTCCATACTTCTCAACTGAAGTTGAAGATCAACACTTTTGGATGGAGTTTTTGTGAAAAGAAAAGGATCATGTTAGTTATCTTCACCTCTAAACAACAATTCTTTTCCCTCATATAGTGTACACTACCATAATGTGAAGAATGGCACTTTTTAACTCTTTCATAAAGGATCATGCATATGTTTATAATGCAGTGAACCATGATATTCATATTTTACTTAGGTAAATGACAATATTGCTGAAGAAAAAGGTTCCTACACAATGTATCTAGGTTTGAAGACATTTGTAGAACAGATGTGGGTTGTAAAACATGCCATGAATGTATTCTTAACACATGAAAGTAGTTGGCTATGCTACTTCAGTGACTGTTTAACCCAATTTCAGACACACAAATACACTTTGAACATTTCAAAAATGTGACCCAGAGAAGGAAAATGTTGAGACTTGGCTTTAACTATTATAACCACAGTGGCTTGAAAATTCAGTTATAAAAAATCCTCCTAAAACATTCATTTATGCAATAATTCCATTTTTAAAATTGCTTAAGACAATTAAAATTAAGGCACCTCAAATATGTTCCTTTTACAATTATAAGGTCAACAGATTTTAGAAGGAAAATCATAAAAAAGAGGGATCCTCCTGGAAAGTAGTTGCTCAATTTTGGTGCATTTACCAAGAAGGCCATGTTTTGAGTCGCTATCCATCTGCTTTAAATGCCAGTGGAATAAAGACAACTTTACAAAGATTATATAATACAAAAAACAGACCTGTTAAGATTGATTTACATTCTTTATGGCCTGAACAGAATTGTAAAGGCACTTTCCACTTGCCATGCAAACCAATGACCATTTTCTGAAATTACTAACTATGGTAAGCAGCATATCACAACTGTATTCTGAATTAAGTGCAATGTCTGATAATATTCAGAATTAGGCCCAGAGGATTAATGATAATAATTCAATCTGGATACCAGTGAAATGTACATTTTTATGAGTGTGACATTCTTATTCAGAAAAGGGTAAACAAGCCATATATTTTTTTTGGGGAAAAAAAGCATTCTTCCTGGTGAATTGTTGCTATCAGGGACCTTAATATCCAAGAATAACACTAAATCTAAGGATACAAAAACTTAGTCTTAACATGGAATAGAATGCCACGAAACACTTGAAAAGTTAATTACCAATTCTACTAATAGTCAGATTTATACCAGATTGTTAATCATATATTTGTTGGTTGCTGACTTAAGAAATACTTATCATGTGCCTTAATATGGCTGCTAGGCTTGGGCAGGGCAGAAGGCGTACAACACAGTGCATCTAGGCAAGTTACTGAAAATTAGAATGTAGCTATACCAAACTGCTGATTGTCCTTTTTTTATACAAAGATTTTAAACTCATTACTACTTCTCCCCACCCTTCCCACATTTCAGCTGATTCTTTGCCCTTCTTGACCAACAAGTGAGCAATCTCCCTTCCAAACAGTATTGTTTTCCACTCTTCTTGAAGCACCAAGGGGAAAAAAAGAGAAAGTTTAACACAAGGTGCGAAGTACAGAAATGTGACCGGATTTACAGTGCAAGTCATATATACATAGATAGTAGGAATTCAGGCTCCAGGTCTTATTGAAAAACCTGAAAAGGATGAAAATAAATCAGGCCATCTGCTACCTTGATGTAAAACATAGATCTGTAAAGACTCCAACAAAATTTAAAGTCACAGACCTGGGAGCAAAAGTCTGAATAAGGAAAGATAACAGTACAACATCCAATATATGTATTTCAGAGAATAAGACCAAAGTTCATGAACAAGCTCATTCAGAAATGATCACCAATGAAATAATAACGAATAGTACCATCATTTCACTCATTAAAGGGCAATGGGACTGAAACTCAGGAATGTGTATAGTAGTAAAATATGCAAAACTGAGGCACAATAGGAGGAAATGCAGCAAGTTAGGAAGTCCCAGAAAACAGTATCATTAACTATTCATACAACTTCCTTTTCAAATGTAATAATACATAACAGGGCCTGCAGAGACCATAAGGAATCTTTTAAAAATTAATATGGAACTGAAAGGAATAGAAAAGATTCATATCTTCTTAGGAAAAATTAAAATTAATTGAGTGGATAGACTGGAATTAAATATTCTAAAAGGAAATAATGTTGATAGAGAAAGGATAAACATGGTCAACAACTTGTTTTCAGTTGTGTATGTTGTGTATGTTGTGTATGTTGTGTATGTTGAATCTTATTTTGCATTTACTGAAACAAAGCATTTTCCAAGTTGGCACTCTCCATATGTTCTGGTTCCACAACAACCAGCATTTCCATCCAAGATGGTTAAAACCTCTGGCAGTTGTAGTCTCAATACTAGACTAAGAAAGGAAAGGCACTATTAGGGCATACAGTATATATTTTTTGAGTAATCCAATGTTTATTATTGCTATATATTCTGAATATATAGCATATATGGTCACACAATCTAAAACTGCTCTGATGTAAATATGAGATATGGTGTCACCACTAACTAACACAAACTTCTTGGAAATGCCCCTTTAGTTAGAAGTCCACAACTTTTAATTTATACAGTTGATTATCACTATTTCACACACACACACAAACAAACAAACAAACACAAATTAAAGAAAACTGTTTTGTTTCAAATGCTGTAGCTTCAGCAGCTCCTTACAGATTTAAGTTTTATTCAAAAGTTCTACTGATGTTTGCTAAGGAGTATCCAGAAGCAGGGCAAGGTAAATAAATTCTCACTTTGCTTTCAGACAGATGTCTTTTAAATTATAGTTTTAACGCTATTCAGTTATACTTTTGAAATTTAAACAGTGTGAAATGGCATCAAAGAGAGCACTGAAGGGGCAGAATATAAACATATCAATTTATTAATCATTGTGGAAGATTCAATAATTCATTATAGCAAAAGTCTCTAGGACCAGATGTTTTGTTTTAGGGATAGTTCAGCCTTATTCAGAACTTAGCTGAAAATGTATCTGACACAATGGCTTCTGCAGCTGGCAAATTCATGCAGACAAGCTTGGATCTATATCATGAACTCCAAACCTGTAAGTGGTACATAAGCTTCACTCCACCCACCAATGTGCCCTATTCACACTCCCAAATGAAGTCTAGTACCGTATTTTCCGGCGTATAAGACGACTTTCTAAACCCTGAAAATCTTCTCAAAAGTTGGGGGTCGTCTTATACGCCCAGTCGTCTTATACGCCGGAAAATACGGTACTTTGAAATTGTTGGCTTAAGCTTGTGGGGTTCCAATTGAGAGCGCGCCACTCTCCTCGGTTCACTGCATTGGCAAATGCAATCGTGACCCACGAAGACTCGTCTTAAATGCGCCACGAGAGACTCCACCGGGACCGCTAAAGGAAGTACTTCTGGGGCGTTAATACAGCACGAACAAGCGGTAAAGTGACGCCGCTCCTCTCCTAGGGCCTCCTTCCCCTCCAGCTAACTTCGCCGGATACCACGGAGAGAAGCACCCTCCCTCTGGCTCTCCCCACGAGCCCTAGGGCAAGCGGGGGCGGACCGAAGCAGCGATAAAAGTTAGGCAGAGAAGGACCGCCCAGCCGCAGCCGTCTTACCCGAACTAATCGCGGAAGCGGCTGCTGGCCTGCTCGCGCCTCCTAATTCTTGATTTACAATGTGGCGGGGCAGGGCAGGGCAGGTATAGAAACCGCAGCAACAGCGCGGCCTACCTGGGTCCCTTCTTCCGCCGCAGAAGAGAGTCGCCAGAGAGGAAAGCGAGGGAGAAAAGGAATCGGCATTTTCCTCTGAGCTTCAAACTTGCCTTCTGGTGAACCTCGCCTCAGTTGATAGAGTGGGATGCCCACTTGGAAGAGGAAAACCATTTTCAGGAGAGGGGTCAACCGAGGAAGGATGGTAGCGATGGCTCCCCCTCCTACAGTCAAATTGGGTGGAGGACCTTTCCAATAATGTTAAAAGGGATTTTTTTTCTGGGTGATTTTTGAGAAGGAATAGGAAAAAAACAGTTTCACAAGATCAGCCTCCCTTCCTCTGTTCTAATGCAACTTTCTAGTGGCACCTGCCTGCCGTGACTGCCATGACACAGTCAATGACTGGGTTTGCAGATCTTTGTTTTTGTTGTTATTTATCTTACTAATGACTGAAAGGCACAAAAATGATGAATCTTAAGTATTGCTTCCTATATCATCTCAAAGTGATGTACAAAATACAGGTATAAATAATAATAAATTTGGGGAAGAGGAAAAGAAAGTAGAAGCAACAACAAAATCCAGAAAACACTACAGTGATGTAACAGAACAGGCCTTATGAATCATTCTTAAGTTGTGGTTTGAATAACATACCGTATTTTCCGGCGTATAAGACAACTTTCTAAACCCTGAAAATCTTCTCAAAAGTCGGGAGTCGTCTTATACGCCCAGTCGTCTTATACGCCGGAAAATACGGTATATGGATTTTAATTTAGATAGCTAGATATTGAAATAGTCTGATGTCTTTGCCAAACTATACTTATGATGAATTATGATGAAAATATAAAACGGATGTCTTAGAAACTGTGTAACGTTTATGATGAAGCAGGACGAGAAAATAAATCAGATATATCAAGTATTGCATACATTTTAGTTATTCGAGACAAGAACCTTTAAAAGAACAAAGTCTCTTTATTAAAAGTGCTGTTAGGCCATGCATTCATCTTACCTGGCAAACGTCCCTTCATGAATAAAAGAAGTCTTCAATTAATATACAATAGGTTGTCTTTAAAAAAATTCTTAAACTTCACATTCCCATAAGGTCTTTGCATTCTTATGAAGTTTTTATTTGCCGATTGCCTGCCAAAAAGCCACTCACTTTTGAAAACAAACATATTCCAATGGCTCTGCCAATGAAAGAAGGTCAAACCTCTCATGACAAGGTCAGGAGAACAATTCTAGTTCATTTCTGTCAGTAAAAGATAAAACGGAGGGATTCCCTTTTGGCAAAGAGAAGTGAAAATACGTTTTGTAGGTTCTCTTGGACAGCAGCACACAAAATTCCTACCTCAAATCAGTAGGAAGAAACAATTTAAATTATTGAGGCTAGTCCCAATTATTCATCCACTATTACTAGTTCAAATTCTACAATATCTACATACTTTGTAGCATTTACCTTCTTACAGGTATACACTGAAGACAGCTTAGAAAGTGAACCTTTTTTAAATTTGTCACAGAGTCACAGAAGAATCAGCTTGGTACGAAATAATTCTTGAGAATGTTCATTATTTATATGCTAACAAGTAATTGCTTATAAAAAAGAGGTTTTTTTTAGCTGCTTTGTCAATCATTTGCCTTTAAAAATTTCCTTTTAAGAATAGGATGGCTTTTGAGGTAGTGCTAGGAACTACCAGGTTTGATAAAAAAAAAAATACTATTGGCAAGACTAAAGTAAATGAATAAATGACTGACCAATACTAGGCAAGTACAGTATTAAAGGTTGCACATGATGGGATAGGATAAAGTGTCAGCAAGTAACTGGTGAGAAAATGTGAAGCTAAAAAATTGCAGTTCTAAAAATCATTCTTTTTTTTTTCTTTTTTTGGAATTCTTCCTGAATTTATCAGTAAAGAAAAGCCTTGATTTCTGTGATTGGCTTTTAGACAAGAGAAACAAAACAAAACACAGATTGAAATTCAGGATATTCAGGTACAGAATTCATTTGCTAGTTCCTTGAGATGCCTATGTGAATGTAAATATTACCTGCTGCTAGCATTCCACTTTTGATATTCAAGATGCCAATCTACAATCTTGTGCAATCTAAGGAAGCATAAGGTATCTATTTATAGTGCAATTGCAAATGGAGAAGACCGAGCACTATTTGTTGAATGAATTTAGATGACAGTTTTTTTTACTGAAGAACGTAATGGATTCTTGCTAACATAGCACATCAAAAATATATTGAAATACATAAGGAAGTATATCTCTTAAGGAAATGAGGCAAAAACAGGCTCTCAGCATTAAATGAAAATACTGATAGAATACTGAAAAAAGAGAAATATGAACAAGGTTCCTAAACTGTTTCCCCCTTTAGCTATTCATAGCTTTGTAATAAATTGAAAATCTTGTGTTTCTTAAAAAAATAATGTAAATAAAAATGTAATTCTTAAAATGTTTCCTCAACATATTACTTTCAAAATTGCAGGTGGCTCAACTGTTACTAAGTATTTACAGAATTCCTATATGAAATCAAAATTTTAAACTATGACGGTAAGGTTCATTAAATTCAATGACACATAAACCACCAAACATTTTTTTTAAAAAATCAAAGAGTGTCCACTATTTAATAATTCCTCATTTAAAGGTGGACAATTGCAAAGCAAACAGCATTGACAGAACTGAAATCAAAAAGTTATAGCAAATGTAATAAACGCCTTTGGGAACAAAAAGGGTATGATAAAAGTCAGTCATGAAGCAAAATCCTGAAACTATGTTTTACATTGCATTTTCTCACCAGCAAACATCGTGGGAAAGATTATAGAAAGATATATGGAGTAGTGGGACTAGAAATTTGAAGATTGTAGAAGATGGATGCAAACCATCACCAGTTTAAAAGAAAGATTGCTGTAATATCACGTTGGCATATAATAACTGGAAATCCTCAAGACAGATTTGGCAATGAAAGAAAAAATAAATATCAGTACTTTGTTTAGCTATCCAAAAGAAAATTAAATTAGCAGTTAGCTAAAGACTAGTTCAATATTTAGAATTGTAATATTTAGGTCTTAAAACACAAAACAAGGAGATATTCTTCACAACAAATATGTGTGTGTCTAAGAAATATCAAGGATGTAGCACAACCCAACAGCTTAGTCATCATACAAAGGAACCAAAGTTCAACAATTACTTCTTCACTGACATCGTACTATAAGTGCTCCTACAACACTTCTGAAGGAATATCTGAAACCATACACATATAAGAGGTAGTGCGCAGAAAATTTATTCAGGTATCAAAAAGCCTTATCAATTACTTGTGATACATGATGAGGCAAATATATATATATTATCGCAAACACGTCTTTTATTGAGTACAATAATTTCTATTACTCAATAAACCTTTTCTGGAAAGTCACTTGGGAAAATAAGAAGATGTAGTTCCCCAACCAGATTGTATTATTTGGCAATTGCTTCTTTCCTTCCCTTACTGGAAAAAGCAATAATCCTACTGTATGAAATCATTACTAAGGCATTCCAAGCATACTGTGTTGGACAAAAGGATTAATTCTGAAGAAGACAAATAGCTATATCTAACAGGAATTTAAGAACCTGCAAACATAACCAAGGAACAACAGTGTATTGTCCCTGCTCTGAATTGATGATTAATAAGGTACTTGTAACTCTCATGTAATCTTCATCTGCATAACCAAGTATCTTCCCCCCTTTGACCATTTCCTTATTCAACATCAGCTTAGCCAATCTAGACATCTGATGAAGGGAGGTGCAGTTCATGAAAGCATTTTAATAAACACATTTAATAAAATGTATTAACTGTAGTTGAAAAGGTGCTACCAAATTGCTTCTGATCTCTGTGCCATCAGTAATATCGCAACTATTCACTGTTTCCTCTAAAAAATCTGCCTGCTTTCTTAAAATCTCTATTTTCTTTTCCTTTTGTCTGACAATGAATTAGCCTTTTTATGCTGTATATTTTACTTGTGAGAATGAGTAAGATTAATCATTTATGGATTCTCCTAATCTCTGGAATCATTTCTGGTTTTTCCCTCTGCCTCAGACAAAGAAAAAGGGAAGCTGATATCAAAAGAGTTCTATGAATAGATGTCACTATCATAGGTGGGATGGGTTTGTCATCTGTCAAGCAAATTTGCTTCTACAATATTGACAGTATTTTAATGTCTTATGGATTCTTAACCATCAGTCACATAGTTTCAAAAAAAGAACAAGGGAAGCTGCAAACCCTATTGTTTTTACCGGAGAGAGGATTATTAAACACATTACTGTACTGAGTAAACAATTTCCAAGATGACCCAATATGTTTAATAATATCATCCTCACAACATCATCATCATCATCCATTTTGCATGGAAAAAATATTATATCTGACCAAAGCTATACAGGGAAGAAGCGAATTCCAGCACAGACCAAGGTAAAGAGAAAATAAATTCCTTTCACCATCTGCAATAACTATAAATTTATTTTATTTCCTAATAAAATAAGAATGTAATATAATGAAACTATAATAGTATTATACAGTACAATGTAAATACAATACAATAACGGAATTGCCTTACAACAGGGGTGTCAAACTTGCAACGTCACGTGACATGTTGCAACGTATCGCGACTTTTTTGCCATTGCCGGCAATGGGGTGGGCGCGGTTTCGCTATGATGCATCCGGCCTGTGGGCCGACAGTTTGACACCCCTGCCTTACATCGATTGATACACCATATATTGATCCTCAAGAAGCCATGAAGAAGCCTTACATTTGTACATATAGCTTAAAGATTTGCAGTGATCTTCATTTTTAAAAAATAGTTTCACACAAGAGTCTTCTCAATTCCTACCCAGAATCAAACCATGTAAAGTATGTTTATGTAAAGTAGGTACTCTGCATAAGTTGTAGGCCTTCTTTGGATATTACCATTTTGAAGAGAGAAAAATATTGTTTACACAATACTGAATCTTTCTCTTTTTAAAAAATCCAATCTCTGATCATCTCATACTTCATCAATTGATTATCTGTAACCTAAGTAGATATGCTGTTCCCTTTAATAACAATAAAATTAAAATTCTTACCTGATAGAATTATGAGGCCTATTTTCTACTTTCAACAAAATTTGTATGTCTGACTGGGGAGACACTGTGTAGATTTTTAATCTGCAATAAAAACCATTAACATTTAAAAAAATCACATAACAAAAAATACAGAAACTTTAAAACCTGTTGTTTCAGCAAGAGAAACCAACCAAAAGAATAATATACACAATACACTGTATTAATACACTGAAATAATAGAAAATACAAATATTTTGTAGAAGGAAGTACCTTTGCTGCTTGACAGGATCAGCTTCTTGAGGATCAATATATGTCTTCAAAATATCACACAAAGGTTTATCATCTGGGACCCTTTATCCAGAAATACAAATCATCAGTGAAGATATTTGTAGGAATAGACAAACCAGTTAGCATCACATTAATATGTACTGTATGTAGTTTTATGATTTCCTCTGTTTCAGCTATATATAGTTCATTCATATGTATATGTGTATATGTGTATATATATATATATATATACACACACACACACACATATATACACACATACACACACACATATATATATATACACATACACACACAAACACACATACACACACAAAATTTAGGAATTCATATCCAAGATACCAAAAATACTTTGTTAAATTTTTCCTGTTCCAGTTATTTAGTCCAATTGAAATAATTCTTTCACATCTTTAAATAAATCTTCCTGTTGTATATTCTTTTCTAGATAGGAAACCGAAGAAAGTGCTTGAGGGATGATGTTTACTAGGTTACACACCAAGATTGTAATACAGGATATAGCCATATAAAAATAGTATGTACAATAAGCCATGCTTTCTCGATTTAAAGCTTCCTAGATTACACAGATAAAGCTAAAAGTAGATAAGATGATATGCAATTTTAAAATAGTTCAAAGAGAAATATCCCAATAATTTGTTTATTCAGAAGCTTGTGTCTTCTTTCCAGACAAAAAAACTCAAATGTAATTGTAAAATATAATCCAGAAATTATTTAAATAATTTAATTACAGAATTATATAAACTTCAGTGAAAGTAAATTTGCTGGCAAGTATGTATGAATACCTTTGTTCTGTGAATTTAGCATGACTCTGAGGAAATATAAGCTTCAAGTGCCAGTAGAACTTTTGTTCCCTGAAAAAAAGAAAACAGTACAGATCCTTAAAATTCTTTTTATTACAAATGCAATTGTAATAAAGAGAGAGAGAGAGAGAAAATTCAAAACAAGTTAAGAAGTAGGAGAAACCTGTTCAGGGCTTGTTCATTTGGGGAGATATCAAAAGTCTTAAATTGTTCCCACCAAAATATAACCCAACAGGCAGGAAAATCAAGTACTTCCCCATGGCTCTAAATACAAAGTTTCTTCTACTTTTTTTTAATATGGTTTAAACTTAACTGCTGTTTTCCTTATATTTAAGGATTGATGTTTCTTTTCCCATTACACATGTACGTATGTATAAACACAAGTATCACAAGTATGATGTTAATAAATAAATAAAAACAATACAGTGCTACGGGTGTAAAATTATTTTGATCTCTGGGTAATAAAACAACATTCTGTCAGCAGATCGCAAACAGAAGCAGTGTAGATCAGTCTGTTCCTAGGTACGATGAAATACTACGTCCAAGTTGTTGGATGTAACAGCCTGAGAATATGCATAGCATTTTTCAATCTTTACTTAGAAATAAAGATGCATGTTTTGCTAGGATGAAATAAAATAATTTTACTTGATAAATTATCCAAGCAGACTGGTAATAATCTGAAAAAAAGAACGATTTTTGGAAGAAAGCAACTAACATTTTTAGAAAGGAGGGAAGTTGACTCATGACTAGAATAAGAAGTTGGCACGTATAAACAGAAGGGGAATAAAGAGAAGCAAGCACTGCAAAGAAGTTCTGAAAAGTCTGTTTCTTTTCTACAAATACAATACAAAGTAGTAAGGGGACTTGGAGACGACAGATAGTATGTATGCCGAAGCTGTTCTCAAAAAGTGTGAAGTGTCTTTGTTGGCTTTTACCTTTACCTAACGATGTACAACTAAATGTTGGAATTATATCTGTAATGTAGGACCATAACAAGGTGCTTCTTCAGAGTTAGGTTTCTGGGAACTAATTTATACAAACGATGAATTAGTTACTGACATAATTTTATCAATCTTGTGATAATCTGATGTACATGTTTTTAACTTCCATGAACATCTAGGCAGAATGCAGATAGAGGTTTATGGAGTTACGGTGTAATACTATTGGGTTATACTTTCATCTAGCACATTGGTCTTTTAAACAGCAGTGGATAGTCAGATTATGTACTTATTCACATAAATTTAAAAACACCTTTGACTGGACAATCACTTGTCTGACATGGTATAGGGCAGTGATGGCGAACCTTTTAGAGACCGAGTGCCCAAACTGCAACCCAAAACACACTTATTTATCACCGGGTGCCAGGTGGGCATGGCCCACTGGGTGGGCGTGGCTGTGGTGGTCATGGGAGATTGGGTGGGTGTGGCCAAGTTGGGCGTGATCACCTCGATGTTGCTCGTGGGAGGGACGCCTGTGGGGGCTGGGCAGGGTTGGGGGAGATCCAGGGGGTCTCTGGCAGGTGAGGCGATGGGCAGGAGGCTCGTCCTGCTGGGTGAGTCGAGGCAAGACAAGGCAGGGCGGGAGTGCCATTGTCACAGGGCAAGGTGAGGCTGGGGCGGCTGCTGCCTGACACCATCAGCCCCTGCACACAGAGGCCAGTGAGCGCATTGGTGCTGTGATGCATCCGGCCATGTGGGACCTCGGCGAGTTAGTGGGTGGCTGAAGAGGGACGGTTGCCATCTCTGGGGCATGATGCGCGTGCCCACAGAGAGGGCTCTGAGTGCCGCCTCTGGCACGCGTGCCATAGGTTTGCCACCACTGGTATAGGGTCTCCTGCTTTAGCAGGGGGTTGGACTATAAGGCCTCCAAGGTCCCTTCTAGCTTTATTCTGATTGAGGGTTGCCTATTTGCCCCTTAACTGTTTGAACAAATTATGCTCTACCAAATCTCTTTCTATTGTATTAATTAGCAGCAACATAGGATTCTGAAATTATCTTTTCAATTTCTATTCTGCTGACAAAATGTAGAAGCCTTTTGCAAATCTTAATTATCAGTGCAACACTATTTCTTCTTTCTCAGAAAAGGCACAATTTATACTTCACCTCCTTTGGTATGTAAGGGAAGCAAAATTTGTGTTGGAGTCCAGTGTTCTATAGGATTTTATCATGTATCTATTGTATTCATTTGCAAACACATTATCCTGCAATTCTTCTTTATTGGTTGCATCTTACATTTGGATGTTTTCACTTGATGCTTTCGTTCTATTAATGCACAGGAAAACTGTCTCCAGAAATTCTTTTGCCAACAAAATTTAGAGCCACATTAACTGAATTTCAACAATAAGGGTGGGAATAAAAGCATTAAAGCCCTTCACCAAATATAGAGACAAGACAGAAAAAAAACATAGAAACCATAGTTTTCACTTTCAAGAGATTTATAAACAAGACATTAAATCAGGGATAAGTACAGCCTATATCTGATAACGTAAGTTCCGGCTTCTAGAATTTTTCAAAAGTGAATGTTGATATCCTATAGCTCTTTTCTAGGGCTGTGTGGGCCATCAGTGAAGCATGTGTGGATCAATATACAGAAAGACAAGGGGGGGGGGAACACTCAGGAAACTGCAGCCAGTCTCCCAGAGGATGCAGTGACTAATGCTTGGAGGAGAGAGGTCTTGCTTGGGCTTCACCATTTATTAAGTTTCCCTTGGAATGTTTGTTTCACCCTGTTTGTTTGTTTGTTTGTTTGCCCAGTGCCACAGTCTCCCTTTTTCTTAGAAAAAAATCAGCATGATGAAAAAGGGAATTAAATGAGTATTTACCCAGAAAATTTAATTAGGCCATTGCAATTCACGAGATTATGGAACAAATTTAGCTGTTTTTAAAGTAAGAATCATTACAAGATTCTTTAGGCAAAAGAAAAAGAGATGAAAGATGTGGAAACTTTAACCAGAAATTATCTATGTCAATTTTTGTATTTACATGGACAGCAGCTAAAAAAGAGTTAAGTCAAAGTAATTGTGAATAGGGGTTATTCTTTTTAACTACTGATCAGTTGAATTAAGCATGAATCATAAGTTCACTGGACAAAAGCCATTTACATGCAAGCATCTGTCTTTCAGCCAATTCGATTATGTGTTTTTTTAGAAACCCCATGATGTTGCAAAAAGTACTATTGTGGTTCATTAAGACAACAATGAAATCATAGGAATGGAAAGCCATATTAATACTCAAACATAAACTCAATCCTTAATTCTATTCAAAAAGGGCCATAAAAAAAGACATAACTGAGGGTTCAGAAAGTTGTTGCTTTATATTTAAGTATGCCACAGAAGTCTGTGGACTCTGCCAATGGAAACAATGGGAAGTAGCAGCTCAAGGAGAAATAAGCAATGAACAAAGTAACTTCCATCCCTAATTCCAATTCATCAAAACTTATTTATTAAACAAACTTATATGGCTGCCCAACTCACACATGGTGACTACAGGCAGCATACAGAGTTAAACCCACAATTACCTCACTTTTCAAAAACTATTACCTTTTATGCTCTTCTAAACCACAGCAACACTGATTCAGCCTCATTAAGTGATTAAGGAGCATATCAAACTGTCAAAAATGTATTTTTTTAACACTACAATCTCTGAAGTACAAATATGATAGGTGAAATTCTAAGACCACAATCATTACTAGAGGGGCCACATATCAGTCTTGTATGTGACTGTGTGGTCTGTGCTTTTGGCAGTGGGAGAGTTTTGACAACAGAGAGTTTTCCCAGAGAGAGGATTGTATTAAGAGACTGCACAGTCCTTAGCTGGAGGGGAGAGATGGGAGTTTCAGGACAGCCACATCTTAGACCCTCTCGGGATATATTTAATAGGTTAGAAAGTTATGGCTT
The DNA here is from genome assembly GCF_001527695.2 of Protobothrops mucrosquamatus. NCBI lineage: Eukaryota > Metazoa > Chordata > Lepidosauria > Squamata > Viperidae > Protobothrops > Protobothrops mucrosquamatus. The sequence continues at coordinate 103,607 of NW_015387096.1, forward strand.
GAGTTGAGCAAGATTCTATTCATTAGGTGTAAGCAAAAAAAGGATTGAACCCAACTCTGGGCTTGGGCCTGATATCAAGCTTGCCAAACTCATGGCATAACTTATGAGATACTGTACATCTTGAAAGGTTCTAAGGTGGGGTTACCCTAAACCTCTTTCTCCTCCCCCCCATTCAGCTCAGAAATGCGCAATCTCTTAATCTGGACCTCTCTCTGGGAAAGCTCTGGTTTGCCGAAACTGTTTCCTGTAGCTTCTCTAGGTGCACATTCCATGCGCACTCCTACAGTATATTCCTCCCACTGTGAACAGTGGAAATGTAGTATTAAAAAAATGTTCCCAAAGAGAGACAAATTTCTCTTCAGCATGACTTGTCACCTAACTGCCATGTTGTTACCAGGATACTGAACTTGCCAAATACTCTTAGGTAGTAACTTTCTAATGAGGGAATACTAGGTTATTCTTTCAACCTGCTTTTTGGGAAGAGGTGATAGGAACAATAATGGTTCAAATTGAATATCAAAAGAGTTATGATGCCTGATTATATCTAGTAAGATTACATAACATTCTGATATAATTAGAAATAAGTCAGGTTTTTTTTTTTAGCAACCAACACCATTATCCTAGGAGTTGATCAACATTTTTGTCCTAAGTCAGCATCTGAAATAAATATTTAAAGATTTTAAGTTGCACAGCTCACTGTATAAGCAAAACTTTTATAAGTGATCACCTTATTGCTACAATGATCTGTATTCACTCACTCAACAGAACTGAAAGGTATTTGAGCCATGCTGCTGAAAACAGGAGCAAAATGAGCATGTTTCTATTGCAAAATTTACAAACTTTTTTTGCAAATTTTAATCTGACACTGTCTTGATCACTAAAGCTGGAAGTTTTGCATGTTTTTGTGATATTCCTACTTAGATACAGATTTCTACTTCGAGCATAGAAGTATATTGGCCAGTATGCTAATTTCTTCTTGCAAATGCCTTATAATAATATGAAATATTTGCAAGAGAGCCATCTACTGGTTTCCAGAATTATAGCCAAGTTACTCTTTGCAAGAAACAAAAAGCCTTGTGCATAAGCTTTTGTGGATCAATGTCTATTTCATCCACTGAAAGAACAGTTATTAAAACAAACTGTGCTAGGAAGACAGAGTATAACATTTGTGTATAAATATTGCAGACACAATTTATAGATTTATCTGTTGTTACATAAAAGCTTCCCTTCCTATCTAATTCACAGTTATGCTCCTTGAAATCAATGAAGTGTATTAGCATCTCCTTGTTGATGAAAAAATCATGTTTCTTTTCCATAATTCCCTGCAATAAAGCTAGAAAGTTTATATCATTCTACTGCTAATATCGCAATATACTGATGACAAGATTAAATGCATACTGAACATAGTACACACTGAGAAAACAACATAAATATAAATCAGTCAAAGGGCAACTTGATTCAGAATGGTGATAAGCAATCAGGACCCCTGTGGGAAAATAATTCAAAGGTTATAGCACAGTGGTGGCGAATCTATGGCACGGGTGCCAGAGGCGGCACGCAGAGCCCTCTCTGTGAGCACGTGCACCGTTGCCCCAGCAGAGTTCACCAGAGTAGTGAGCACGTGGCGTTTGGAAGTGATAGGGCAGGAAGTGAGCGAGCAAGCGGCGTTGGCCCCCCGGGGATGCCCCGGAGATGGTGAGGGACTGGCCCCGGCCACACTCACCCAGTCTGCCATAACCACTGCAGCCACACCCACCCAGTGGCCCATGCCCTCCCCTGTCCCACCTGAGGGCACCACAATGCTGTTGCAGCCCTGGCACTTTGCGATAAATAAGTGGGTTTTGGGTTGCAGTTTGGGCACTCGGTCTCTAAAAGGTTCGCCATCACTGTTATAGCAGGATAATGTTTTATTAGGATGCATCAAGAAGACACCCTTTCAGACCTGTGTTGTGATGTGTGCACCAAGTATGTAAGTGACAGAATATATCTGACATTGCACTGAATTTTATCACTTGCTCGCCTTAAGACACTTACACATAAAAGCCATATTTAAAATGAAGGACTTTGTTGAGCTAACATCATGCTAATAATAGTAGCCAGAAACTTACTTATTGCTATAGAAAGTAGAATTCTCTCGTCTCTTTGTGAAGCCAATCGGTAAAGTTTGCAAGCAGATCTTGCACCTCCGAGCTCGGTTTCTCAGAAAGTTTACCTGATGAGAGATGCAGGGTTTTCAAATGCAAGGATAAGAATTGCTTTAAAATGTGAACTACTTTAAAGAATTATTTTGAGAAATTATGGTTTAGCTCTACTAGGCCAAGCTTCACACGTTCAAGACCCAGAAACTAAGAGAATCGTGGAATCTTTTGCTTTCATTTAATTTGTCATGTCTAAATCTTGTTTCAATAAACCATAGTGAAGATTAAGCTTAAATTTTAGTCACTAAAGCAGAAAAATCTTCTAACCTCCTCATGACCCAACTATAAAACACAGGAGTGCAAAATTTGTTCTTACAAACTTACTTTTCTAAAAGTAAACCATAACCGAAATCAGATGCATCATGTTTCACAGAATAGATGAGATGTTCAACCATTTCTATATGGGGCTAGAGCATATAGCATATTTCTATAGGGGTGTCAAACTGCCGGCCCGTGGGCCGAATGCATCATAGCGAAACCGCGCCCACCCCATTGCCGGCAACGGCAAAAAAGTCGCGATACGTCGTGACACATCACGTGATGTTGCGAATTTGACACCCTTGCTCTAAGGCTTTGCCTTCAATATATGGGACTAAATCACTAAAGGTTAGGAAGACTGAAAATATATCCAGCAGCAACAATTCTCAAAGTCCTATCTTGTAGAATTGGCTGTTCAAAAATGATTGAATTTACCTAGAGTATATGCATTATTATCTCAGTAACGGGCTGTGCAAATCCTTTGGAAGAAATGCTTCAGAAAAAACAGGGATGGGTACACAGTAGCTCTTTTCAAATCATTCAAGGAGGGCCATTTTGCAGGTGGTTTCAGCAGCTTCTCCAGCTGCCTCTGCATGTGTGCATTTCACACAGCAGAAATAACAGGAAGCAGCTTCTAAAGCAGCTGTGCAAGCCTGGAAAAAGAAGTGGCTACTTTAATAAGCCAAAAAGAAAGGGTTTATACGCGTTCCCAAATGTTCTGAAACAACTCTTTCAAAAGGCTTGCATAACTCCACTCAGTAAAATAACCCCCCTTCATAAAACTGTAACTTGATTTTATTTATTTATGCCTTCATTTAATTTTTAAGTGGCATACATAAAGAAGGCGTTGACTGTTCTATACAAATGAATGTGCCTTCAAAAGCATACAGTTCTGCAGGGCTACATTAGATGAAACTTAACAGAACTTAAATTCCGTGTTAACATCGCATGAAATTATATTGGATAAAATTATATGAGATCTATGTTTATATACTAATATTCAGTACCAGAAATGATAATCTTTTCACCTTAACAAGGATTTACAAGTTGTCTCTTTATATCGATGTTTCTCAATTTTAGCAACATTAAAATGTGTGGACTTCAAATCCCAGAAACCCTTAACAATGCTCTAAAGATTTTCAATGTCACACTTAAATCTAATTCTTGCATATAAAAATAAGTCACAGATCCACAGTAAAGTCACAGATATGAAAAACAAGCTATTTCACAAAACGGCTCCTTTGGGGACAGTCTGTATATTCTTATGCACAAATAGCTGCCAGCAATCGGCATGCTCAGTCATCAAATGCTTATTTAACCAAATACAAAGAAATGAAGCTGCTCCTTTCCATCTTATCAATTGTTATGGAATCTTTCTACTGCTCTTGAGATGTATGAGCCTTTCTAATGAATCATTCATTTACAGATTAATTATATTTTAATTGTGAAAGTGCTTAAGTCGCGTATGGAAATAAATATGCAAGAAATTTGTACTTTCAAACTTGCCCTACATCTATAGAATATCAAAAATCAGATGAGGCAGAGCGCCTAGCATACATTGAAAGAAACATCTATGGGCATTCACATGCTTACAGGGTGCTTGCAAAGCATAGCAAGTTTCCTACACAAATCAAAAGCAAACCCTTGAAAACCTATTGCTGTATTATCTCTCTAGTTATTTCTTGCAATTCTAAATGAGAAATTTCCACTTTGCTAGCCGTTATTCCCTTAAGCTGTCTTTATTCAGCAAAACCGAATAGTGTCAGCACTGCTTCCGAATAGATGCTTCCAAGTGAAACCAAACAGCTTAACCATTTTCCTTTCTACATTCACTCAACCTAATCATTCTGCAGACACACTTCCTGCTTCTACCAGCAGCAATTATCAAAGAGGGGGGAAAAAAGGTGGAAAAACACATCTTTCAAACAATAAAATGGAAGATTTTTCTGTGGGACAATGCTCCCTGCAAAATTCTGTGTATCACTTGTTTTATGCAGAATATAGGCTTATTTATAGCTCTAGAACACGGGTGTCAAACTCGCTGTGTCACGTGACGTGTCGCAACGTATTGCGACTTTTTTCACATTGCCAGGACTGGGGTGGGTGCGGCCTCCACATGATGCAACCGGCCCACGGGCTGGCAGTTTGACACCCCTGCTCTAGAATTTTACCATTGAATGGCAAACATGAAGAAATGCTCTTCATTTTGAAGTGTCTTCAGTACATTAGCTCCTCCAAGGGCATTCTAGTAATCTTTGTGATTTATCTTTGTCCTTTTTTCTTTCCTTTCTATTTCCTTCAAACTTAACAAAGACAACAGCAGGAGCTTCCATGCAGGGATATATGCACTCCTGTTCAAAGTTACAATCAACCTGAATAAGGGGACATGATCTGGATTTAAAGTTCCAATGGTCAGGCCCACTCCATAGTCATGGGTCTAAACTTTGGGTTCTTGGCAATACAGTCACATGTGACTGCGTGTTACAAAGTTTCTGCTGAAAACTATACTTACTTCTGGTTTTTGGTAAAGCCACACCCATACTGAATTACTGGTTTGCTTAATGACCTCAGATACACTTAATGACTCTGGTGATTTGTTTAATGGCCATCACAAAAAGGTCATAAAGGGCAGGCTCCATTATGGACATTTGTTGAGGACTACTTGTATGTGTATCAAAAAGACCAACTATCTGCCACATCTATAATCAAAGCCTCATCCCTTTTTTACTCATGACTGTAAATGCCGAGAGAAATAATAATAGTAATAGTAATAGTAATAGTAATAATAATAATAATAATAATAATAATAATCAGGCTATCAGAAGTGTAACTTCTGATATTGCTTAAAAGAAGGCTCTCAACATCTCTACAAAATACTCTGAACATCTAAAGTAGTTTATAAAATTAATATTTCTGAAGGGAGGTCATTTTTGACTTTGCATGGGGTATATGGAAGAATACAGAGGTCAGATACAGGAGCCATCCGTACAACATTCTCAAAACTTGAGTTTAAGACTGTATCATCATACCAGTCAGTTTACTGCCAGCTTTCTCTTGCCCAGGCTGAAGAAAGGCCAGCTTCAAGGCTAGCAAGCCATGATCTACTGAAAGACTTATAATCGGTTAAGTTCATATACCATACTAAGCCACAAACACAGCTTTCAAACTCAAATACCTGGACGCCTACAACATACTAAGCCAAATCCAAATGAATATAATGGCCTTAGATTTATTAAGTTGAAAACTGTGAGACTTTCAATCCCTTTTCTGTTGACCTAATGGGAAAGGGATAACATTCTGTCCTGGAGGAGGATGAACTTTTGTTATTTTGTTAGCTTGGAAAAAATGATGATATATAAAATAACCAAATAAAAACAATATGCCATACTGAGTAGTATTCTCCCAACTGTTGGGTTGCCAATATGAACACAGTTGCTATATTTTAATTAAGAATTACCACAGTACAACAATTATTTTCCTGAGGTTAAAGAGGTACTAAACTCAGTTTAGATTAACATCTTTTTCTTCTAACAATATCTGTATCTCAAAACTTCCTTACAACAATCTTCAAATGTTGTTCAGCGTATCCATTTCAAGGTAACCTTGAATATAATGTGATCTTCCATGCTTATCTTTTCATTATTTACATTCCCAATCTTTTTTTCTAGTTGAAAAAAATATAAAACATTTAATTTATTTAGAATATTTACAAATCGATTGCTTTTGGGTTTATGAGAAATAGTATCTCGAGCAGCTCGGTCAGTCATTCTTCCCACGTCTTCTAGATATCGATAATCTGAAGAAGAAAAACAAGGAAAAAGGCAAGGAGATATTTTACTGAAATAAAAGTGATGCTGATATGTAAAAATATAAAGAACCCACATATAAGTAGTGTCTTTAGCATTAAAATATTCAGTATGTATAAGAATGTAGTTGAACCAGAAGCAATTAAGATTTTGCAATACCTTTTAAGTAAAGCTATTATTATTTTCAAAGTCAGAAAACTTCAGAGTTGTTGTTTTTTTTCTTACTCAAACATGCTTTTTTCCTGGAATCATAAAGTTACCATACAACCCCAGGAGAAGAGAAATTTCTTTAAGGAGAAGCTGGGGTTTCATATTTTATTCTGATTTTTTAAAATTCTCTATGCTGTTTTGATGGTATTAGTGTATGCTAGATCTGACTAGTCACTGACTGCAAATAAATTTTATTATTATTATTGCTCAGAAGTGCAGTGTATGTACCCATTCCATTCCTGTTTTTCAAGTATTTTTTCAAGCTTTGGAGTCTGCGAAATTTTAAGTCTGTATGTGCTAGGATTAGATTTCTTTTAAGAAATATACTTACATTGCCTCATTCTCAGTCCAAAATATTCTCAACCTATCTTTGTGTTCTATCCGACATACTATTGTGTTTGTTTTAGGATACTAGGACAAACTACACACTGCTAGTATAGTAAAAAGGAGCTTACTATTGGCACAGTAGCAAGAGTTTACAAAAAAATATTAATTTTATAATTCTATTAAAAAACAAACAAACTATATAGCACACTGCACTAGTGTAGATCATTGCTTATCCCAAGCCCTACAGTACTTTGAGTATTTTTATTGGACTAATACTCTTACCACTTAGAAGAGTTAAGTTGCTGAACTCATTCACTGAAACAAAGGCCGCTTTTTCTCTGATTCCATTACAGCTGTATAAAGCTTTATGTTTTTTTACACAAGCCAAACTGAAAGCACAAAAGCAAAGAAACACTGTTATTTTATTTTCAGTACCTAAGATTAAAAAAAATAAACAGGTCTTTGGTTTATACCTACCTGCATGAATATTTCATACATCGAGGGCATCTGTATTTTGCTGCTTCTGTATTACAGAGTTCACATCTAAAAAATGAAATTGGAGACGCTACATGTACAGAGGAACAGCACATAGAAATGTCTCTACAGAAAGGAACTTTGTAAAAGACAAAGTAGTGAAGAAAAATTATCAGAATTTTTCACTTTTGTTTAAGTGCAAACTCCCATTAAGCAGCCTTGGCTATCTCCCCAGAACTGATTTATTACAAATTAATAAACTCTGTCGGGATGTCTTTGCTGTTAACAGCATTCCACTGCATTTCCTGCAAAAGGTGTTAAAATACTGTTACTGATAATCTGAACCCCTTGAAGCTTCCAATGAGAATCAACACAACAGGGTCTTACATCCTGTTAATGGCCACTCTCAGGATTCTGGCTTATCGTTTGTCAGCAGCATCCTGGTAAATGCTGCTTTGTCATTTCTTGCCAGTAGAAGCAGCTAAACAATGGAAATTCTTTTCCATGCTTTGTTTAGCCTGAAATGTAACTGAGTAACTTGGACTGGTGCCCCATCAGCTAGAGATGATGCATCAAGAGTTCCAACTGGCACATCATACTAAATCAGAAATACACAACCTGAACACCAGCAATTTGTGATCTGATCTACAATCAGCTCCTGGCTGGGTCTTTGCTCTTGTAATTGATGGCACACCGATATTAAATAAAAAATCAAATCCTAATGGTGGGTTTCTGCACCATATGATGTCAAACAGTCACAATATGTGAGCCTAGGCATTGAGATGCCACTATTCTAAAAATGTGTTTTCTTTTTAAATTACCAAACTGACATAGTTTTGGGTCTTTCTGTTTTACACTGTTACCATATCTGGCTATTAAAAAAAATCAATTCCTGGATGGCTACAGAGAAGTACAGAAAACTCTAATTTCTTGGGGCCATGTAAGTTTTCCAGTTTTTGCAGCCCAGATATGGTAGCTTTTTCCCTCGTTATGTATATGTTGTCATGTGAAGATCACCTGAAGTGTTAATACCATTTTATAATGCCTTGGTAAATCTACACTTGGAATACTGCATCCAATTTTGGTCACCACGATGTAAAAAAGATGTTGAGACTCTAGAAAGAGTATAGAGAAGAGCAACAAAGATGATTAGAGGACTGGAGGCTAAAACATATAAGGAACAGCTGCTGGAATTGGGTATGTCTAGTTTAATGACGAGAAGGACCAGGGAAAACTGTGATTGAATCTGGATGTTCTGCTTCGGATACCACGAAGCCTCCTCCCAGAAGGTAACAAGGAAAAAGCAGCTAAACAAATCTTTTGGAGCAAAATAAGCCTGATCACAAGGCATACCCTTTCTTTTATACATTGCTTTATGAATAAAATCAGAGCATGATGAATTTTTTTACATGGAACTAACTCAATTTTTAATTTTAACTGCTGTGGATTTTTTTTCTTTCAAAAAGGCCAAGTGTCAGGTTGCTGACTTAGCATTTTCCAAATTGTGCTTTAAATCTAGGTCAAACTGATCCTGACATAATTTAATACAGTAAATTCTGAGAAACCATTTATAGATACAGGAAGAACAGGCCTTTTTCAGGTTTGTCA